>NC_061115.1:153433508-153500838 GCF_002878395.1 Capsicum annuum | reverse complement strand
CCTTCATAAAAACACAAAAATCATCATTACTCACAAGCCATCTATCCCAGTCTGACATATCACGAAGTGCGATAGAAAAGTAAAAGAAAATAAAAATAAAAAATACCAAACTATGTACAACTCAATATAGAAAAACTAAAAATATGATAGTTTCCTCTTTACAAATCCCCAACAATGGCGCCAAAACTTATTGCGTTCAAGTGCACACACAAATATACGTGGTCTCACCAAATAATATAGTGGCCTTATAAAAAGTCGAATATCGATCCTATAAGGAGTTGTGTTGACAACTATCTAAATATAGTTCACTATAAATATGAACAAGTGCTCAAGTAACCAAAAGAGTTTTGAAAGTTAAAAATAAATGTAACCGTAAAAAAAGAAAAAAAGTAAAGTGTTTGGACAATTAATGGGGAAAAGCCTAGGGTTAAGGATCTGTGAACAATCATACTATGCTATTGAAATTCATTAGTTATGTTACTTATCTTGTTTTTTTATTCACGTGGTCGATATTATGACTATGGTCTTCCAAGCCTCTAATCACCTATCAAACTTATGCCCAGAACTACATTATATTTCGAGCCTAAGTTAAATGCATTTATATTTCATCCATTAAGAGAACCAAATAGGTAACTTATGTATATTACTATCCTAAATGCAAATTATAACCCCATGTTCTATTCTTTTATTCCTCATTCCAAGCTCACAAGATGACAACAAATGTATTCTAAGGGTCGTGAATCCTTAAAATAGTAATAACAAGAATAAATAGACAACTAAAATGATTAAAAACCATAATAAAATTAATTCATACCAATAATTCTCATGTTATTGGCCTTTACCTAGGAAAATAGTGTTTAGCTGCTTGTGGACATAACCGTAATCGAAATGATAGATACATGTTAAAATACATAAAAAAACTAAATTAATGGAATAAAAATCCTATTTTAATTTTTATATAGCCTCCCTCAATGTTTCAAGGTCGTCCATGGTGTGTAACATAATGTTTAAGGGTCCTATTTATAGGAGGACAAAAGCTGGTGATTTTGACATAGCGGCGTACCAAGCCAATATCGCGGTGCCTAGGGTATGTTTCATGACCTTATCATGGTTAGATACTGGAATTTACTTCCCAGGATTCCCCAAATGCCATAGCACATCCCTAAATCTATGCCTAAGCTCCGCAGAGCGCCAATGACTCCAAAACATCCATTTTTAGTCAAATCTTGTCCCGGGTGTTTGTCCATCCTTTCCAAGCCTTGTGGTGTTGTTTACACTTAATTTACAGATTGTGTATCATACAAATATCATAATTATCAACTCAGAAATCATCCAATAGCATCAAACAACATGTATTAGAGCTCAAAATGACATATAATTCAAGACGCTGAACTAGAAACTTAAACTAAGAATACTAGTTAGTCCCTTTTGATCTTTAACTAAGTTTTGACTCTTGGATTTTTTCAATTGAACTTTAAAAACTATAAAAAAAAAGTTATTACGCATATAATTACACAATAATATCCTTAGTAACTCATTATGCACACAATAGTCCATCGAGATCAACTAGAACAACACATAGCTCAAGCTAGTAATACTAGTTTTCTCGTCTAAACTCTAAGTGACCAAATTGATTCTATGTTTGAAACATACATTAAATATTATAATCAAGTATTTTAACACTTATTTTCTCAATTATACAAAAATTTACTCATTAAGCACACAAGAATTCCTCAAAACAAGGCTAAATAAGTCCGGATAACAACACTGAGGTGCATAATTCCACCTCAGATAATCACCCCACACTTAAAGTCTTGTTCAACCTCGAACAACTTTTCACTATAGGAATCATAATTAGAGAAGAATCCATACTTCTATAAAAAGCAAAAAATTTAAGCTATCATTACAATGACTACACAAAATGCAAGTTTTTACACTACGTATGTTACATACACAAGTGAAAGCTCAAGAATACTTCTTCAAGATATCATAGACTCAAGAATTGACTCACCAAGTTGGCAAACTCATGTATATTAATTAATCCAAGAGATCACACAAATCAGCAAACTATCATCTAACATGTGCCCTTACCACAAGATAGTTACCCATAATCACTCACATAGATGCAATTTATTACAAATTGGGTATAAGAATTTTTTATGTTCACTCTTACAAAGAATTCACAAGTTACACTAGATTAACTAAAGGCTTTCCCTTAGTATAGTACTCAACTAGTATCAAAATGTTAAGGCTTAAGATCAAATAGGTCTTTATGAGATGCAATGTTGGCTAAGGGATGAGTAGGAACTATTTTGGCCAGTAATATTGACTATCTTCCCTTAGCGCATTAATCCATCACATATATCACTTACGTTTGTTCTCTAAGCAACTAATTTGCACCACTTCTATCTACCCACATCTTTTGTTTTGCCCCATCTCATTAAGCTCATTCACATACACTATGGTGGGAGTGTTCTATGTACAGATTATTCAATTTGAACAATCTTCATTCTGTTCATTACACAACTACCAACCATAACACATATCAATTTTCAACACCAATAGCTATTTCTTGGGGGCTTCACTTTCACCTTTTCCCTGCTTGAATAACTCCCTAACTTAATTATTTTTAACTAAAGCATTGAGGAGCTTTGGATCAAATTGAGGTCAATTAAAGAAAGGGATAAAGCTACATATGAGGATACCAAAGAATAAGCTAAAGGATCAACAGGGCTAGCTAAGATTATGCATAAGGGTAGGTAAAAGAGAGGTTGTGAAAGATGGCTAGCAAAGAAATGCCTATATCATTTCCTAAACCCACACTCTTTGTTTTGATTTGCACACACACTAGGCTAGTTTTAGAGATCAAATTCAATAGGGAATACATAACAACTTTACACACACATAGCACATGCTCGACTCAAGTAGGATCATTATAGACTCTCAACCAAATAATAGCATGAATTTAATATTAAGCCAACAACATTCAAGAGTCATAAACTAGAGCCTAGGAGTTTCAAACGTAGTAACTAACACAATCATCATGATCTGACAAACAAAACCACTTGCAACATGTAATCACACATAGCACCAACAAGAACATCTTACTCATTCCTAGCACAAAAATTTAAAAATTACTCCTATAAAGAAAAAGGATAATGGGTTCAAGGGGCGGACCCGTGGAAAAGAACTAAAAAGAACAGCTACGGGATGGGTGAAATGTTCACCTACCAGACTCACCCAAATAAACTAAAAACTAAAAATAAAAAATCTTTTTGTAATTTTTTCAAATTTACCCAAAAACTAGAAAAACAACTAAGACTCAAGACCCTACAACATTACTTCACCCGAAACAATGGGAATTTCCCCCGCCCACACTTAAAGATCTACTTTGTCCCCAAAGTAAAATTAAAAGTTGGGATAGAAATACCCTTTGAGGCCTCTAGGCCTAGATAGTAGTATCTTTATACACCAGGAGGGTCCAAGTACCCCAGACTTAGTCTTTGCCATGATCCTTAGCTTAGGTTTTGGCTACCCAGACTTCCCATTAACTTGTGACTCAACAAAAAGAAAAGCTGCATAAAGTAAAAATTAAAAAGATGAAAAATAAACACCTACCTTTACTTGGGTTGCCTCCAAAGTAGTGACTAACTTAGTGCCGCGGCACGACCCACATCAACTTCTTACTCTACCTTGGCGATATTAATTTCACCCCTAATATTGCATCTATCCTTTTGCTTTTCTCATAGGATGGTGGTACAAAGATGAAAGAATCGAGTAATGGATGGTGAATGGTAAACCACTCAGCCTTGAAGTGAGGCATATTTTTTTGTTTCTTGTCTGGTGCAAATGTAAGAATATAGGATTTTTGTTTTTCATCTTCATACTTTTCCACTATTTTTTAAAGAAAATGGAACACTTTTCAAAATTCCCTGATCAAGAGATGATAAGGTTGATTGAGATATGATATTATGAAAGTATATAAGATGTGAACCCCCCCCCCCCATAGGTCTTATCCTAGAATCTTATGCTCGAAAGGTGTATATGAGGTGATATTGAGATATTGCATCCTTATCATACCATTTTATTGTATTGCATTATTTGCATTACTATTATGTGTTTGTTAATGTGTACTTATATTTTCCTTATATATTTGTGTGTAGTTATTCTTATATTCCTGTTGTACTTGTATAATTATTAGGAGATACGATTTAAGCCACTATTGGGATTTTTTCTTTAATACAACTGGAAACGTGCTCCTAGTATCCTTTACTTGTTTAATTTTACGCTTTGCTTGGTTGATCTATGATGCCTACTGAGTTCAAATGGATCATAATTAATTTTATTTTATGTACGCTTTTATGTAAAATTCAATTCAATTACAACCCATGAAGTATGAGATTATGTTATGTTAAGGATGTTGTAGAGTACTGGTGAGCTCCTTATTTAAGGTTTAGTTCTAGACTTCATCTTATACATATTATCTTTACTTTCTTATTCAGAGACATAAATATATATTTTCCTTACTTTTTATCAATATTCGTGTTTTTTACTCTCGACACTAGATTTTAGGTTTGGAGTTGTATTTCATTCAGTTTTAGGTTTGTTCAATATATATTGAAATGTCCTAACTTTATTCTTAACTCTTATATTTAGGTTGTTATTAATTTTTTTTCCACATCTTTATCTCTTTTGATGTTGGGCTTACCTAACTAGTATTAGGACGAGTTCAGTGTCATTATGATCTCGACTTTTGGGTCATGAAACGTAAAGACATCCATATGATAACTCCAAAAAGATAGTGCCTCCAGATCTTTATGAAAAAAACATTGCTGCTAATTCAAGATCATGAGTCTAGTTATGCTTCTAATGTACTTTGAGCTAACTGGAAGCATAATCTATAACCTTACCATGTTGCATCAACACACACGCAAATCTAACTGGAACCATTATAATACATAATAAACCCATCTATGCCCTCTGATAGAATTAGAACTAGATTAGAAGTGAGTTGAGTCTTTAACTCCTAAAAACTCTTCTCGCAAGTATTTTACTACTGAAACTTGACTTTTTTCTGAGTTAATTTGGACTTAGGAGAAGCAACAGATAAAACACCCTCAACAAACTACCAATTGTAATGAGTTAAGCTGAAGAAACTCCTAATGTCTTATGAAGAGATGGGTCTAGTCCAATTTCTAACTGCTTTAGTCTTTTAAGTATCAACTTGAATAATCTCACTGGAAATGATATGTTTGAGGAATGTCACTGATTTCAACCAGAATTTAGACTTGTTGAACTTGGCAAATATTTTGTGTTCTTTAAGAGTTTGCAAAATAATCCTCAATTATCCTACATACTCATCCTTACTCTGAGAATAATTAAGGATGTCATCTATGAAAACAATGATGAACATGTCAAAATACTATTTGAACACCCTATTTATGAAGTTCAAAAAAGCTACAACAATATTCATTAGTCTAATAGACCTAATAATAAATTCATTATGACCATATTAAGTTTTAAGAGCTATTTTTGGCATGTCACATTCTCTGACTCTGAGATGATGATAATTGGATCTAAGGTCTATCTTTGTGAAACAACTAGTACCTTAAAGCTGTTCAAAGAATTCATCAATCTTTGTAATGGGATACTTATTCTTGATTATGACTTTGTTCAACTAATGATAATGATGTACATTATAAGAGAACCATCTTTATTTTACATGAAAAGAACTAGAGTGCCTCATGGAGAGGTGATGGATCTGATAAAACCTTGTCTAAGAGGTTTTTCAATTTCTTAAGCTCAGTTGGAGCTATTCTAGAAGAAGGTCTATCCCAAAGTTGATCTCTTGTTTGGGAAAGACTCCAGGTATACCTTTAGGAAACATATCTGGATACTCAGTAAAAATTAGAACTTACTGAGTGGTTGGGGTTTCAAAAATAGAATTTGTAACCCTTACTAAATGATAAATAAAACTCTTACAGATCATTTTTATAACCTTAAGGTAAGATACAAACCGACCTATAGGCAATGAGGTGCTACCCTTCTATTCTATGACTAGTTAACCAAGAAACTGAAATTTACTGACTTTGGTTCTACAGTCGAGAGGCATAATAGGTGTGTTATCAATCCTTTCCAAAAATAACACTAAAAATAGTCATGTATAACTCTACTAGATCAACTACGATGCTTTTAAAGAAAATTAAAATTTGGAAATATATACCCACTTGGATATAACGAAGTTAGCAACAAGAATAGAGACTCAGAAATATTCCAAAAGAGTTTTAGAACTAAAAATAAATCTAAAGCAATATAAAGAGTCACAAAGGAAAGTATGTCTCCTGGATCTAACAATGCATACAAATCTATATGAAATACTTACAACATAATAGTGACTACCTCTGGTGAGATCTCCCGATCCTGATAGAAATACAAAGAATAGAAGCAGTTCTATCACTAATTACTTCTTGCACTAGTAAAATCACCCTGCTAAGCTGGGTGACTTGAAGGGGCTCTTAAAGGAGTAAATTGTGCCCTATTACACAGCTTTTACATCTAATGGGTGTCGATTCCTTAACATGTGGATAGTCTAAATGTATCTAAAATAACCCTCCTTGCTGGCAAGGCACTAAATGGATGGTTCTTACGACACATAGGACATGCAAGAAAAGTGTGGCTGCCAGTAACACTACCCTAAGATCTAAAGGTTGATGCCCTACTCTTCTAATCATGTCAAGGTCTAGGGGATGGATAACTAACTAAAAAAGATTTGGATTTGAAGATCTCCACTGAAAGTAAGAGAAATTACCACCGCTAGACCTCCGCTAAGAGTAGTCAAAATTATATGTCCTTGCCTTATTATTCTCCCTCTATTTCTCTTTTATCACATCTTCTTTTGTCTATATGGCATGAGTAATAAGTATAGATATATCTATATCTTCAACAAGCAAACCAATCTTGCACACCTTAACTACTACCCTTAAAATACCAAAAACAAACTTGCTCATTCAATCCCTCAGCTCAGCAACCATCTCTGAAGCATACCTGGAGAGTTGGGTGAACTTTACTGATGCTCTTTTATAGACACGTTACCTTACTTTAGGTTGATAAGATCTTTAATCTTATTTTTTCTTAACTCACACATAAAGAACCTATCTATAAAAAAAACCACAAACTCATCCCAATTTACTCGGTCTGTATACTCATGTTGGCTATCTTTCCATTACTCAAACCATAGTTAAGCCACCCTTTTTAACTGATAAAATTCCAATTCTGCACTCTCAACTGGTGTAATACCTACGATCCAAGTTATATTTTATACCTCATCTACAAAGTCTTGTGGATACTCATCTACATTCAAAACATAAAAACCTTTAAAGGGTTCATTCGAGTGAATTTTAGACTCTAATGTTGTCACATTCCTATTTAGGTTTGTAAGTATAAATACTTTCTGATTGACCTAGTTGGCCATGGATTAAGCAAGAATTTATAAGGTAATACATAATTTTACATTGGTGACTTATTTATTTAAGGGATCTATTAGCGATGGTGGAGCTAGATGGTTTCCATTCCTTCTTTTATTGGATCTTTCGGGAGGCATATTCTGTAAATGTGTAGAACATGAACTAGGAGGATATTTTAATTATACTCTATCACATGATATAAACATAAAAGAAGTTAAGTTTTTCTAAAATATTTGGTAGCCTAGCACACTTCACACCCAAGAAAGAGGCTCTACTTAACACAATTGTTGGACATTCTACGTCTTCTTAAACCTGATACTCTAATGCCAAGTTTGTCATGACTCGAGTCTACCCCTTGGACATAACATGATGCTTAGAGTCATAAGTGACCCTAATCTAACCCATGGCATGCCATAATACTAAATAATCTAAATATAAACAAGACTAAAAAGATGCGAAACTAAATTTAATTATTAATTTGAAACAATCTGAGAAAGTTGAGTATGAATAATATAACAAAACTAAAATAAACTAAAAATATAAAAGTTTGACTATATCTTTGAAAAAACCTCCATTATTGAAAAGCTACTAGGATAATTCTCCAGCTAAATCTAAATACTAAAATTGAAAATACTAAAATAAAGTAATAATAATCTTTTTTCCTAGGATGATGGGGACACACCACTAGTAGCTGCTGAGATGGCATTGGAATATACTTATTTTGATGTTGAGACTGAATTCCTAAACCTATATTATAAGACGATACAATTTGAAAGGGAGTATGTGATCAGTAATTCAAATGTACTGAGCATGTGATATATGTTCAAGTTATAAAATAAACTAATAAACTTTATTGATACAAATTGAGTGAAAAAATTGAATAGCATGATGAATTGTAGTGCAATTACCTAAAACATTTATACTAAAATACTAAGGTAAAATATAATTTCAATACAAATGCATGAAATATCTAAAGGTATGGGTCATGCACACGTATTGAACTCATTCTGTGGGTGAGTCTATTAACCGACATAAACCACGTGAGCTTTAATGGAGTCTAATGTATATGACCTATTGAGAAGATCTAATATACCTTTACAGGGTATAAAGGACTAGCAATATAACTCATATGATGCCCAAACTAGGAGGGCTAAATAAACCTGTGGTGGTATGTTATTCTAGGACTTTGGATGAAACTAGAGCCCTTATCTAACTCGGTGCTAAGTAATCTTCCCAAACTGATAACTTATTAAATTAATGTTCTAAAATTTGGGTAAGAACCTAATTTATCTTAAAGCATTGTATAACTGAAAACTGATCATATTGTCCATGCTAAAATGTTAATAGTCTGAAACATGATTTAAAAAAAAAACTAAATATATAAAATTTACTTGAAATAACCCTAGTATTCAATTCATGTATGATAATATCATAGTAGATATAAAGTCACGAAAAACATGTCATAATAGAATAGGAATCATGAGTAGACTTAAGCTTTACAGAAATCATAAACGGATTATGAAACCTGACTCATAATTCATGTAGCAACTAGAATTTATAAAGCTATTTTCGAATAGAGAGGTGAAAGGATACCCATTGTTGAAATTCAACATACCTGAAGTTTGAGATTTTGTGCTAAGATTGTGAAAATTCTAACTTAGAGAATGAACCCTAGACTTTGGGATCTGAGAGAGTTTAATCACCCATTTTCTTTTGTTTGAGATGTTTTAAGGAGTTATAAAAGGGAATAATAGACTAACTCCCTATAAACCCAGCTAGGATATCCTCAAATGACATAGTTTAGGATTAGGATTTAAGGAAAATATGAAAATACCATTTTAAAAATGTAGATAAAATTTTTGTTTTAGTCATTGTAGGTCTGGGTATGAGTTGTATCATGATCCTATGTGTCATTCTCCAACTCATGGCTCCTAGGCTATATTTTTTCGACTTGGGGCATGATTTCAACCTCACGACTTATGGGGTCTAGGTACGAGTCATGGAAGAGACTCATGGCCCCTGAATAAAGAATTTTGTTTATCTAATTTCTCATCAGTATGAGTCACTTGATAACTCGTACTCAGGGCATAAGACTCATGGGCTCAAGTTGTGGCTATTTGGTGAAATTTTGTCTTTCAGGATTTTGGTCTAACTATTCAAAATGAGTCAGCCTATGACTCATGCTAGCAGACCATGACCCGCGGTCTGAGTCATGACCACTAGGGACTATGATGGCTGCTAACTACTTATCATGAGTCAGTTCATGACTCGTGGCCTCACTATATGGCCTGTACAATGAGCCGCTTTATGATAAAAAGTTAAATCTTTTGCTGATTTTTGTTCTAAGTCTGAAATTTAATCTCAGAGACTTTTGGGGTGTTACCTTGCTTGGCTCTTTCATAGTTAATTGGATTTCTCTGTCTTTATATTTTATCTTCTCATTCTTTTTTATAGTACAGAATTTTGAACTTGTATTCAGATTTGTAGATTTGTAGTAATGAATCTATGTTTTGGAAAGCTTGTATTTATCTCCATCTTTCTTTTTAAATCCTATGAAAAATGGTGATTTAAGACTATTCATTTTAAAAATATTTCTTCCACATATTTGTATCATATCTTATAAATTGTTATTTTATGGTTGACTTATCTATTAGTGGGCTATATAGGTGTCATCAGTTTTTCTATTTCTGAGTCATGACAGTACATTAATTAATATGACTATTGTGATAAAATACTCATATTACCCAATATTATCTATTAAAGAGTGTGTAAAATTCAAAATGGATAGTAAAACTAACACGGGGGGGGGGGGGGGGGGGGGGGGGGGGGGAGTACATTCAAGTGTGATCATTAATTAAACTACTCTTTGAAAAATATACAACCAAATACAACTTGTATTTTCCTATCAACTTCATAAATTTTAAATAAAGTGACAAATATCTAAAATATATGGTCAAATGCATACTAAGCTCCCATTTGACCATATATTTTGATGTTGAAATTTAAAAATTTGAGTTTGAAGTTATTACTTTTAAAATTTAAAGTTGTGTATGGACATACATTTTGCTCGAAAGAAAATTGAGTTTTCTGAGTAAATAGAGTTTTTGAAAACTTAAAAATGTTTGAAGTTTTTTGTCCAAACGGATTACCTATCTATTTTATTTTACTTGATCCTTATACAAAGAGTAAAATTTTATTTTAACTTATATATTTTAGCAAAAAATTCCAATTGAAGACGGTCCATGACAATTTATTGGAAATGAAAGAAAGAGTCTAACCTGAATCCACAAGGTCCAGGTCCAAAACAAAAAAAAGGACAACTAAAACAAAAAGAAAACCAGACAAACATAAAATATCTATGACAAGCTAAAAACACAGATTGCCAAGAGTGAGGAGAGTTCTAGAAGCTTGAAGATCTCATTGTCTTCCTCGATCTAAGTTTTTCATCTTCTCCATTTGCTCTACCTATGTGTTGGTGTCGTCTATGAACATCGTGATGATAGATCAACTGTTGATCCCCAATTTTTATTTATCCAATTGTGTATAACAAAGATCTTGGGTATTTTTCAAGAAAGACACATTAAATCCCATAAGCATTATGAAATCAAACCTATTGAATATTTCTTCAACTCTATATCAACACAAAAAATGTCTTAAACAGGTATCCATAGTGTAATCTCTCATCTAATATCTTTTAGAAATTTAAAAGAATCTACTCATGTACTTTTTTTCCTGCAAAATGAATCTCAATAAAGGTTGATACCACATCAAAGGTCTAAAAAAGCAAGAGCTACTCCCTTGACAATCAATTCAACTTGATATCTACCTTGATACTAACAACTTTGGTTGATATATGATCATCTTCAGGTATGAAACATTGCTACCTCTAACTTGCTATTTATGTACTGTCATGTGCCTTGTACTGTGTATTTTGACACTTAGTGATGCGAATGTTTGGCAATAGATTTTTTTTCCATGTCGAGTATTGCTCTTCCCTTTGATGGTATATCCTAAATTCTATTGCATTTTTTGATTTCTATACCTGCAATATTAAATAACTTGTTAGCAAAAAAACTTGCCATCCTATTTCCTTCTTTGTATATGTGTTGCACCATCACCAGCCTATGCATTCTCAATTGATTAATTATTTTAATTTTCAAACAATTCTCCAAGGTACTTTCCATATGCTATCCAATATCTTTTTAAATATTAAAGAATTTGTCTCTAATATGACCGGTAAAATATTATTAAAAATACAATACTCCAGACCAAATCACATAACTCTGGCCTCTGCAATTAGCATAGAACTATCACCTAATCCTCCAGCCCCTGCAATTAGCATAGAATCATCACCTAATCCTCTAGTCTTTACATACACAAAATCTCTATTTCTATCTCTAATATAAAATGTACTAGAGCTAGACCTGGATTCGCTTTACTAAAGCTATCACTATTGCATTTATAATTCCCTTCCTTAGGTAGTTTCTAGTTGATAACTTTATAATCTAGTCTAGGACTATATCCTCAAAGTAATTAATCATCATGGTCCAAGAAGTAGGTATCCCTTCCATCCAAGAACACCTACTAACTGCTAAAGGTGCAAATTCCTGTTTATTTCTAAAATCATAGTATGAGTTTGACATTTTTCCTTTATGAAAAATCCTATTCCTTCTATTCCAAATGTATCATATAATAAGAGCAAGCATAGACCTATAAAAGGCTTTAATTTATTTACACAGTCAACCTCCACCATTTAAAAATAGTCTGTTTAAGTTGCAAAACTGGTCCTTGTAAACCAGCTGCATCTGGAAAAGACTTTCAAGTGCTATTAGCAGTAAGGCATTCGATGAATATATGTTCAATAGTCTTATGACTTTAGTATCACAAAAAAAACACTTTATCTTATCTGGGACTCAGATCTTAACCAAAAATTCTCCACAAGGAATTCTTTTTTACACCACCTCAAAAGAAAAATGATATTTTGAAAGGAACCCCTTTTACCCAAATATCCTTTATTAATCCCCGATACTCACCTTTATCTCTCATATCTCCCAAGCACTACTTACTGAGAATTTTCAATTGTTGTTTAGCAATCATCATGGTTTTTCCTACTCATTTGTCTCCTCAACAACTATTTTGTTAGTAACATAGCGACAAACCTCTTTAGCGAACATTTGTTGTAGCATTGGTTCATTCTATCTTTCTTGTAGAATAATTTATTGCACATCCTCAACATTAGACAGATTAATATTAACAATAGGCATGTGATAATTAAATCCCCTAGTTTAGTCTAATAATCAAGTCAAATGATAGAATGATCACTTAGGCTCCTACTAAGTCCCTTGATCTATACAGTTTCTTGATTCTAACATAAAATTCCATGCTTGAGACTCTCCTCTCCATTCTACTACTTGAGGCCAGTGCCTTTTACAATACTTATTTCACATGAAGTTGGTCCGCAGAGACTTGTTAATTCAAGAAACCATCAACACTTAAAAAAACGAGCTTTGGAGACATCAAATAGTGACCTAAAGCGTACGCCTCCTTCTTTAGGTAGACATACCTCCTCATAAGAAAACCAATTTTTGTTTCTTCTTTCCTTATTAAAAGATCATATATATTTTGCAAATATTTTAAGAAGATCTAAAATCACACATTTAGGGAGAACAGTGATAGTAACCAGCAAATATGCATGCTCTATAAAACATTATTAATCTAGATAGCCTTACCCCCAAAAGATAAAAATCTACCCTTCTATGTTTTCATCTTATTCTAAACCTTTTTAATGATCTCCATAAAATATATTTTCCTTTTTTTGGCAAGCCCAATTGGACATACCACATGAATAAGGGAAAAAAATTAGATTTTTGAAATCTAGTAATAGGTTTAACTTTTAGCCTTGTGTTATGAGGTGTCTTATTGTGTATTTAGAAGGAAATCTTTCTTTATTAATTAATTGCTCTAACAATTTCTTATATCCCTGAAGAATTTTCATCACCAATTATAGAGACTTTTTCTCAGTAGCAACAAAAATAATAGCACCATCTGCATAAAAGAGATGGTTAATACTATCACTTTATTTATGTAACCAAAAGCCTTTAAACTCCTTG
This sequence comes from Capsicum annuum, assembly GCF_002878395.1. NCBI lineage: Eukaryota > Viridiplantae > Streptophyta > Magnoliopsida > Solanales > Solanaceae > Capsicum > Capsicum annuum. The sequence goes on along the minus strand of NC_061115.1, from coordinate 153,487,265 downwards.
TTATTGAACAAGTTATTCAAAGCCTTCAATAAAACCTCTATGGAGAGAACAAATAAAGAAATGGATACAGGATCCTCTAACTCCTTTAGATGAATGAAAGAAATTGTGTGATTGTCCATTAATAAGCACCGAATATCAGTTGTTATCAACCAATCGCCATATATTGTCAACCACCTAATTATTTAAACCCATCTTTTCCAAAACATTTATCAAGAATTTCTGGTCTAACCTATCATAGGCCTTAGTTGTATCAAGCTTTATTATAGTATTAATGGGCTTCCCTCTTTAATTAATATCTGTAATAATTTCTTAAGCCTAAAGAACATTTTCAGTAATACTCCTTCTTTTGACAAAACTAGACTAATTCTGAGAAATAATCCTAGGAAAAATATCTTCTAATTTATCATGTAAAATCCTTGGAATCATCTTATCAATAAAGTTACTCAGACTAATTGGCTTTAAATCTAAAAAAACCTAAATCACATCCTTTTTAGACAACAAAATTAGATTAATGTAAGTAATGGACATTGGTAAAGTAACTCCATTAAAGAACACATAACCTACAACAAAAATAATATCACCTCCTATAGTATCCCATCAATGCTGATAAAAGATGCCTGTGAGACCATCAGGTCAACTTACACAGTCACAATTAAGTTAAAGACAGTCTTTCAATTTCTTTCTCAGAAGGATAAATATTAAAACCAACATTATTATCCTTAGAAATAACTTCAGGAATCTGATTTATTAAAGAAAAATCACCAGATACTAAGGCCCCTCTAGATTTCTCCTTTTAAAAGGAAACTACTTATTCAACCAACTTATTTTCTCCTACAGTTCAACTGTCACCTTTTTCATCATCCATGTAAGTGAAAGTCTTTTTCTTTTACCATTTGTTAGGTTATGAAAAAAAATCTAGTGTTCTTGTTTCTTTCAATTTACCATTGAACTCTAATTTTCTGTCACTAGTATTCGTCTTCATAGTGAAAATATTTCAAAAGTTCTGGTTGAGCTCTTTTAGGAACTGACCAATTTGCAGCAGTAAACTGTTCTTCAAATATTTTTTTTAATTTAACAATCTCCTTCCTAATAATGAGTTTCTTACAGATGTCACCAAATCTCTCCTTGCTCTAAGTATCCAAAATCAATTGGGTATTCTTCTTTTTCTGCTTTAAACTAATAAAAACATTGTAAGAACTAGAATCTACCCAATTTCCCCTACTATGTCTTTAAATTCTTTATGTTTAGCTCAGAACTTCAAAAATTTAAAAGGTCTAATGAATTGTTGTACCCTGCAAGTAAACGAAAGAGGGGCATGACCAAAATCAGCTCTGGATAAATTTTGTTATTTAACTCCATTAAAAAAATCCAAAAATACTTGATTGGTGACTATTTTATCAAGTCTTTTGAAAATACATGTTTCACCTACTCTACCATTCCACCAAGTGAAAGGACTATCTTTGAAATTAATGTCAAATTGATCACTAGAGTTTATATAAAAAGAACAATCCTCGTATTCATGAGGATACACTGATAGACCTCCAATCTTCTCTTCTGCCTCAAAAATCACATTGAAATCCCTCCAACAAACCAAGGCAAGTTCACGTTATGATTTAAATAATAAACATCGTAAAGAGTTAACTACATGGTAATTTGTTGATCATAATTTGAAATAACCCCCACCTAAATATGCTCCTGAATAAAGACCCAATTTTTTCATTTAGATATAGTTTACTAATTGTATGTCTAGCCTCCTCTAATATTTTTGTAACACCCCATATTTTTGGGTTAGACTTTGAACCGTCGTTCCTATGTCTTTAAGGTCTATTCCCATAATTTGTATGTGAATATATGTGTCATGATATTTATTCTGGTGTGTGAAGTGCTTAGGAGGTAAAAAAATATTCATAGAAATCATTTAGAGCAAAGTTGAGCTAAGAGCCTTTGATTCGACCAAGTTTAGATATTTGATTCTACAAGGGTCAATTTTGAACATGTATAAATTTTTATATACTTGGAATTTTTCATATCAAGGCACACCAAATGATATATATTGAGTTACCTTTCCAATGATATCAATTTTGCCTTAATCCGATACCTGACCAAAAAGTTATGACATTTTTTGTGAGAGGCAGTAAGGGTCTGCAATTTGGTCACGAAGTGCCGGTCTCTCAATGCGATATGGGACATGGTTTGGAGCTTATTCCCCCTCTGTTTCATCTTCTTAAGGGTCAAGTGGAACTTTGGTCTTTTCCCCTCAACCCCAAACATCAAAAGGACGATTTATAGCATCCAAAAGGGCATTATTTGCCCATCTTCCTCAAAATTTCTCAAGTATAAACCCTCCCCTTTACTCCATGAACAAAGTTCAAGATTTTCTCTCAATAAATCAAGGAATTCAATCTTCAAGTTCAAGAAATCCTCAAGGAATCTTCAAGTATTTTCAAGTAGAATGAACTGTATCATGTTTGAGTGGTGTAATTTCCATGTCATGATCAGTTGATTCAGGGTAAATTCCCCTAAGACATGAATTTAGCAATGAAATCCTATTGTTTCCTCATGTTTAAGATATTCTCATGTATAAGTTTGTGATTTTCACATGTTTAATGAAATGCCCATGTTTGGGTCTTCGAACCATAATCACTTAATATTGTATTTCAAGTTTGATATCATATTTTATACTCATTCAGTACTGGTGGATTATGAACACCCGATACCTATGTGATTTACATAAATTTATCTTTCTAAGTATTCGGACAGTTAATCCATGAATCTTATCAATATACTCATCTATTCATATTCATGATGAGCATTATCAATTTATATGTTAATAATTACCTCGAAATTTGTATGTACTGTTATTATTAGAATACCATGAAAAAGGTTTATTAGTTATCAGTTATCAGTGCATACATTAGTTTATGATTCCAGATTCATTCAATTGGGAGTAGGATTCAGCATCGATCAAATTCAAGGATAGGACATTCCTGCCAGTTTAGGGTTTGACCCTTAGTAACAATCCTTGAGTTATAGAACTACGTAGCCAGCATAGGTTTGAGATGTCTTCCTACCAATTTAGGATTGGCACATATCTCATAGAGCACCTACCAGTATAGGGTGACTCTTTAATCCTTCAGGACATCTGTTTAGTGATCACTATACTTCAGGTTCGATTTTGTTGGCAAGGATAGAACAACCCTCCTCAATGTGGGTCAAATAGTGGACTCATGAAAGCTCACATGGTTTATGCAAGTTACATATAACTCCCATCATCTTAGTATAGTATTTAGTGTATTTTCAGTTCAGGTTTTCTTGAACAAGTGTACAGACTTTCAGATATTCAGTTATACAGATTTCAGTACTTCAAATCTCAGATTATCTCAGTAACATAACTGATATATACTTAGTCTTGCATTCTCAGATATTCTAGTTTCACACATTGATGCTCAGTTATCTCATGCTGTTTAGCTAGTCCTTACCTCATAAGCATAGTATCCCACAGTTTTAGTCCAGTCATTCAGACTAAGTATAGTTCAATATCAGTTAATCAATATACAAATATAATATAATCAGTATCCAGATACCAGTTATTCAGTATTCAGATACCAGTTATTCAGTATTCAGGTATCAGTCATTCAGTTAATCAGATCAGCTTAGTATATGTTATGTTTGGTTTTGTATCTTTATGTATTCGTGCTTGGTATATTTTTATATTCAGATTCTCAAGTTATGTCAGCTTCCATCACGTAGTTTCATACCCTGTGTCCAATCAGTAACTAAGTTTTACTATTTTTCAGCTTCAGTTCTACTTATTCCACAAAAATAAAGCTTTAATAAACTAAGTGTAGTGATTAACCAACTTATCAGATTACATTTGTTATTCATGTTTTAAGATACTTCATCTTTCAGTTTATTTAAGTCTCTTGGTGAGTCTACTTGCACTTAACATGCATGCTTTAAGATTACGTATGAAATCAGTTTTACTTATTACATTTACCCCCACTTACTCAGTACATTTCAGAAGTACTGATACACATATATGCCTATGTGATACATTTGTAACGCCCCAAAAGTGGGTCCCGAGATATCACACGATGCTTAGGATAACAATGGCCCCAAGCTAACCCTTCTACTGGAATAACTCATAAGCAACTGAATAAAAAGCATAAATTTGAACTAAATAAGCAGAAGATGACTTTTTTCTAAATCTGATCAATATAGAACTAAATTTAAAATGATTACAAATCTGCTTTTATGAAACAACACTGGAATCAATACATTATCTCTACTGGTTGTCTATGAACCCTCTACTAGTATTGACTATAGGTAGCCGGGACATGACCCCCAACTATCCCAAATCAATACGCCTGAATAAATAAAGATAAAATACTGCTCAAACTATATGATTGACTCAATCCCTTGAATCAAAAGGACTTATCATCTGCTGACTGGAAGCTGCAAACTATTTGAATATGGTATGAATGCTTCAACTGAACTTATATCTACATTATGAGACAATGTAGTACATAGACATATATTTGGATCAGTACTTTGAGGATATACTGAGTATATGGGGGTGAAATGCATAAGTAAAACATCATCTCATCATCATTATTTGTAAAACAATGCATGCTAAATGTAAATGACTCATATAAGCTGGCATATCTGAAATACTAAAATCTATAATCATGAATAACAAATCATACTTAAAAATCTAGTTAGTCATAACATTTAGTTTTGAAAGTTGTGCTAATACTCTGTAAATCGTACTGTCTAAGTGTAGAAAGGACCCACTCTTAATTCTGAAATCTAAAAGTTGAGAGATGAAGTTTGTAGCTAATATCTTTCTATAAAACATAATCTAAGTAAACTTTGTGAGCCTTTACACTTAGTTTTATAAAAGCTTTCTGACATTCTTTTTTGAGAAACTATCCTAAAAATCTTTACCACTAAGCTGTAAGGAAAACACTTAATCTTAAGGGAATTCTTTCAAAGGTTTTCTTTACTAGTAGGAAAAAATACTTTAAAACTATTCTGAAAGCTTTTACTTTTAGGGAAAAACTGTTCTGTAAGGAAAATACTTTTTCAAAAGCTTATCTGTAAGGGAAAACACTTTATCTTAAGGGAGCTTCTCTTAACAGACATAAACCGTGCGAGCTACGTGGATTCCAACATCTCATTCTCCTAAGGAAGAAACCTCATGTTAGGGAGAGGTTTTATACTCTTGCCAGGGATTATAACCTACTTTCCATGTGATCGATCACAAGCTAAAATTGTCATCCATATATAAATGGGAATAATCGAAAAATCTGTACCTATGTTGGCTACATAGTTCTGTAGAAAATAGGGCACACTAATCCTACACTTTCCGCTCGGTGCTAAATACTATCCCTTTTTATTTGCTACACTCATTCTATTGGAAATCCAATTTAAAACTAGCATAAGGGTTTATCTAAAACCAATTATGAATTTATCTGATAAAATCTATAAATAAAGCTGATCTAAATTCTGTAATCTGTAATAATATGAAAAATGGATTTCATAGCTATTCCAATGATCGAAAGATCAAAGCTTTATTGACGATTTATAATTAATTTGATAATAGGATGCTTAAAGCATCATCTTTCTTAAAATAATAACATTCAATCTTGGAGTAATAACTCATGCTTCAATCGTATGTCAAAATATCATAAAAATCATGCTTGATATTGAAAATAATGATAATTCATCTCAAAATCTATAAATTACTGCAATAGGTATGAAAATATGTAAATAGACATACAATTCAACTTCTAAAATTCTTGAAATCTCAGAATCTTGCAAAGACCAATAATGGGTATGAACCCTAATTTAAAATCAATGTATAAACATCCAAAATCATATGATTTGAAATTAAAAAGCTTGATTTTAGGCACAAGGATGAAAAAAGATCCTTGTTCATAAACTCCACATACCTTCATTGAGGATTAGATGAAGAAACTTGAATTATTGATTCCTATTTGAGTTCTTGATGATGAGTTCTTGATTATCTTGTCTTGGGAATCCTCAATTGAGAGCTTTCTTGAAGAAGCTATGAAAGATTTTGATTTGTTGGAGAGAAAGCTTTGAGCTCTAGGGTTTTCTTTGAGAGAGAATGGACGAAATTGGGCATAAAGTGCTTAGAATAGGCTTAAATCTTATGTTTGGATGGATTGAGAGCTTGGGAATTGACCAAAATATCCTCTTTAAACTTCTAAATGAAACTGAAAAACATATCATTTTTCTAAATTGGATGTCCATCGCGACGTGCCACGATCGCGGTGGTTTACTGAAATTTGGACAATTGGGAACTGGGCAGACTCTAGGATGTGCCACCATCGTGGTAGCCCTTTTTGAATGTAATTTTGTCCACCTCCACGATATGTCATTATCGTGGAGGCTCACTATAAATTGCTAAATGTTAAACGGGACTCCTCCACGATGCGCCATGATTGCGGATCTTCACTAAAAAGTGACAATTGTGATTTTTGCCTTCTCTGTGACGCACTGAGAGTCCAGGTGGCACACTGTCAACTTAAAAATGCTCTAAATTCTCAAGCGAGTGTCGGATTTGGATGAATTTAGTATAGATGGAAAGCTTATTCAATTTCTCACACAATGGAAAGTCAAAATCTTGAAAATTGCATATGCATAAAATGGTATTCATTTTTTTGAAGCCAGTCCTTGACATTCTAGGAAAGAATTTAAGCTAGGAAAAGTACGAGGTATTACAACATATTCTCATAATGGAGGTACCAATTATAGCCTACACATCATAATATAATAGCTACAGCTTCCATCCAGCAGGTGATGATTTCTCCTATTTTGGGTACTCCAGTCAGATTTAGTTCTTGTACTGTCTGTACTTTTTATTTTCCATATCTATTGATTAGTGGTAGTTGGAGGCATGTTCCAGCTATCTATAATTAGTATAGTAAATTAGGCTTCATAGATGTCAGTTAGAGTAAGTCATGTAATTTGAGTTCTTTCCTCAGTTTTATCAGATTGTAAATTTTTTTCAATTACATCTTTCCTCAAGTATCATGCCAGTTCATGGGTTAGCTTGGGATCACTTATGATTCTAAGTACCGTGTTACGACTAGAGGTAGTCTCGAGTTATGACAAACTTGGTATCAGAGCATAGAGTTCAAGTATCCTAGGGTCTCTATGAAGCCATGTCTATTAGAGTCTTGCTGAAAAGTACAAAGATGTCTGTACTTTTCTTTGAGAGGCTATAGGGCATTTAGGAAATATTTTTGTTCTTTCATGTCTCAACTCGTGTAGTAGATGTGTTCTCCAAGAAATTTATACAAATCCTCATCTTTCTCCATTCATGTCAACTCTGCCTTATTTTAAGGTAATAGAAACAGTGAAGCTCAAATTCCTACAAACAAAGCTTTCTCAGACAGTTATGAGATTACACACAGGCTAGAAAGTATCCCAGCAGTGCTTTTAAGTTTCAAAGTTTGAAAGACTTTATTGACGTTCATTAAAATTATACACTAAGCCAATGTTAGATATGATTTCAAATCTCTTCTCAGTATCCTAAGATGGCGTATGTCCTAGAGTTAGAAGCATGCACCTAGAAGTTTAGCAGCAGTAAAGTGGGGACAATGTTTATCTGGATTTAGAAGATTATATATCCATGGGGATATTTGTATGAAAGGTGAATCTGTAGGATTGAAGCAGTGCATGCAAGAATTTAAGTTTGTTGATTCAAAATTTGGTATGATGATATTGGGAGTATTGGCGTAATGGTAATTCTCCTTGTTTAGGAAAAAATATAAGTTTGGAGATGTGGTATTTTTAGGCTATGATGGATGTATTATGGTTCATCAAAGGTTTGGGAATATCCATGTTACGTGTTAGAATGTAAGTTTTAATCTTTGAAGAATGAGCTAATAAATGTAAGATATGAAATTCTAAATAGTGTGAATTGAGATGAAGTACTAGCAGTGGATTTTACACTTTCAGGTGTAGTTTTTCAGGGTGAGTTTAGTATATATGTGTATTGTTAGATCTTGGACCCTAGAGTAAAATGGTTGCAGTTCAGTTTAGAGTTTATAAAAGGATTCCACAGACTTAGAATGATGGATTTGATTTAAGGGGGAGATTATAGAATAAGTAACCGAGTTAAGCTCTCAAATTCTAGTAGTAATTCCAATGTATTCTAGAATGCCAGTAGGGGAGGAATATGTTTGACCCATTATTATCTCAGTACAAAGTTTTGTACTTCAGTCATCACGATATCTACTAATGTCTTACATGTCAACTCCATAATCATAGCTTATATTCATGCATTTTCCATAGAATCATGTATGCTTTTAGTCCCCAGTATAAGGAATTCCAGTTTAATTAGTAGTATAAATAATATTTCATTAATTTATGAACTCCAAACTCAAATCATGCAGCTCATGTACTCATGTTTTACAGTATGTTCAGTTCCAGGTACTCATGTTACACTCTTAATGATCGTGATATTTAGATCATGTCATGTATGTCCTCAGTTTTGATCTCTTTAATGAATTCATGCTTTTGATACTCTATTCCTAAGGCCTCAATTAAGAGTCCAAGTTATGAATATTATTCTTTTATGTTTCAGGTCCTTATGTTCTAAGATTTCAGTGAACTCTCCTTAAGTAATGATAGTGGGGATGAGTAATTATTTAGATGGGAGAGAGTAAATTTCCCATGTTGGGGGAAGATTATTGCATGCTTGTTGTATCTCGGGTTATAAGTATGAAGGATAATTGAGGTAGAGCTTTGATATATGTCATGGTTAGTTTAGAATTCCATGTGTGTCTTCTTAAGAATAGTGCAAAAAAAGTTGTTATTGATAAAGGTTTAGAGAACATGAGAAAGATACTTTTATGGGTGTTTGGTTAGAAGTTCGTATGTGGTTATAATTATAGGCTTGAATGTCCTCTTGGTATTTAAGTGGATGGATGAATTGTATGCTAGTGAATTCCTAGCAAGAGGATTGTTTTTGGTTATTGAAGGGGTAAGAAGAGTTATTCTTGTGATATGAAGTAGTGAAAATTGCATGGGATATTGGATTCATGGTTCAGGCTAGTGTTATGGTGTTATGTGTAGTACTTTGTAGATTTGAGTAGGCTTGAATATAGTGAAAGAATTTAATTTAGCTCAGACTTCAGTAGATAGGGTCATCAATGCCCATGTGAAGATTATAAGTAGTTTCAAGTGAAGTGCAGTGTTGGTGGGAAACGTATGGTTGAGGTAGTATTTGAGGAGTATGTCTAAGCTTGAAAGTGACAGTTGTATTGCCTAAGTCCTAGTAGTTCTACCCCAGCTTATGTTTCGTAGGCCTATGTTTCATGTACAGCGTTATAGCTATATTAAAATTCCTTATTCAGATATCTTATTCAGAATACTCTAGTTGAGTATAAGCTTTTAGTATAATTCAGTCTGTATAGCCAGCAATTCAGTTTAGTAGTTAGAAAGACAAGTTCCTATGGTCTTTGATGAGTGGTGATTTTACCACTCAATTGCACCAAATTTTTGTGCACACTACCATGATTTGTATAAGAAAATGAGACATCATCATGATTTAAATGCACTAATAACCACACTTTGCACGTATATAGTTGAGAAGGTGAAAAGATATGGATCGGAGCTAAAAAGGGGCCAAACGAAAGAAAAAGGGAGTGCAGCTGAAGACCTAGAGCAGTTCAGCCTCAGTTACCATGACAACACCCAAGCACAAATACAAGTGTACGTGGTCTACCAAGTAATATAATGACCTTCAAAAAATCTGAGTTATCGATCCCATAGAGACTAGATTTGGAAACGGTTTAATTTCAATTTACACTTAAGATTTAATTGATGTGAGAGAAACAAAATAAAGAGTTTGGAAATTGTAAATTGAAATTATACAATGTGAAAAGTAAAGATCTTGGGACAATCAATAAGAGAAAAACCAAGGTCGAAGCACTCTGAACAATCATATTATGCTGTTGGATTTCATTTGTTAACTTACTTATCTTGGTTGTTGATTTGTAGGGTTAATTGAATGATTACGGGTTCCCAACATCTAATCTTTTACCTAAGTTGAACATTAAACCTACATCATTGAGCGGGGATGTAATAGTTAACTTAAGCTCCTAACAAATATCATCCTACATATGAATCAAGTAAGGTATCTAGGTACATCCCTATCCTAGATACTAATTCAAGTTTCTTGTTTGATAAAGAATCAAGAACCATACTCTGCTTATTCCCATATTCTATCACCTTGTTCCCTCTCCCGAGTTCACAAAGTTGATAATAGATGTATTCTAAGGGTCGTGAATCCTTAAAATAGTTATAATAAGAATAAAAAAACAACTAATAGTGATAAGAAAAGCAAACAAACTTAATCCATAGCAATAATAATCATGTTCTTGGATTCAACCGCGGAAAGAGGGTATTTAGCCACACATAGTCATAATCGTAATCACTAGGTTGTAATTAATGACTAAAAAATGTATGAACTAAATAAAGTTAATAAAAACCTAATAATGAAGTTGTAGTAGCCCCTTGATCTCCAAGTTATGTCAAAAGATATGTAAAAACGTGATATAACATGTATATATAGAATAAGAGTAAGCCAAGTCCGTGTAAGAGTCAAATTAGCTTGAAACCCCAGGTGTGGAGTGGATCATGTGTAGCACCCTCTATAGATATGGAATGGGACATGCACCAAACCCTGTATTGCATAGGAATGGAGCACGTGACGCATTCTAAATGCATGCACTCTCTGGAATTTGTCCTCCGAATTTTGGTTAAGTGTTGGCCCTTCCTCTTCCCATCCCTTGTCTTATGGTGTCTTTTCATTGATTTACAAGCCTATTTAAAATAAAAATATCATCATATTAATCTCCAAAAGCATTCTACATCATCACACCACACGAATTAGAAGCATAAACAACACTAAACCTATTACAATGAATAAAAAACAAGAGCTTAGACTAGGTTGGTTTCATGATATTTCCCTTCAAGTTTCCACTCTTTATTTGACTCATAAAAACTTTGTAAACTCCTAAAAACTTGTTCGACATATAATAACAAATTTAAAACCATAAGGAACACATAGAACTCAATAGAATCCAACAAGATAGACTAGATAAGCAACTAGCTAAATCTAGGAAGACTAGTTTTCTCTATTGAACTCTAATTGACTCTTTTAAGTACAAACTCACTTGGACTTTACTTGGAACCATATAAACACATGTTTTAACACATTTATACATATTTATCTCATTATCAACCAATATAGTATAGAATCATCCTCAAAAAAATGATAAATAGGCTAGAATAGTGACGCTAGAATGCATAAATACACCCAACATCACCACCCCACACTTAAAACCTTGTTCGTCCTCGAACAGCTTTTAACTACAATCATAATCAACTAAGGAGACTCTACACTTATACTAAATGCAAGACACTCTAGATAGTACTACAATGACTACCTAGAATGCAAGTTACTACATTAAGCATGTTATTTACACAATTTGAAAGTTCATGAATCTTACTTCAAAACATCCTAACCTCAGGAATTGACTCACCGTGGAAAACTCATGCATATTATTCAATCAAATAAATCATACAAATCACCCATATTCATCAAACATGTTCCCTCACAACAAGAGATTTACCCATAATTACTTTCAATTAAGCAATTTAGAACATGATGGGTACAAGAATCAATATTACGCTCACTCTCACAAAGAATTCTTAAGTTACACACAATGAATCATAGGCTTTCCCTTAGTGTAATTCTCCACTAATAGTCAAATGTGAAATTCAGGATCAATTAGGACTTTTTCGGGTTGTAATGTAGGCTAAGGGACGGGTAGGAACTATTTGGGAATAGTGACTAACCTCTCTAAGCGATTTAATACACTTCATTATACATTTAGAAATAATCTTCAACAACCAAATTGCACTTATTCATTCATCCATACCTTTTTTTTTGCCCCATCTCTTTTAAGCATTTTCACAAACAATTGGTAAACACATAGTTTACTACCATAAGAATCTATTTTTTTCTTTTTTTCACAATTATGGCAATATTTTTAGCATAAATTATATCACAACCATCCACCACACATCAATTATACACCAATAAAAATTACCTTGGGGCATCAATTTCACTTTTTTCTTCTTCAATTTCTCAAACTCCTTACTAATTTAACTTTTTATTAAATCACTTAGAAGCTCTTTGGATCAAATTATGGTCTATCAAAAAAGGGGGTTAGGCTACTTATGAGGTTTCCAAAGAAAAGCTAAAGGCTCAATGGGGGTTGACTAAGATAATGCACAAGAGTAGAAAAAAGAAAGTATAAAATAAGGCTATCAAAGAAATGCCTATATCATCTCCTAAACCCACATTCTTTATTTTGCTTCACAAACACACCAGGCAAGTTCTAGACATCACATGCAACAAGGAATATACAAAAATCTCACATTACACATGGCACATACTCAACTCAAAAGGATCATCATAGACTCCCAACCAAACAATAACATAAATTCAAAATTAAGCCACCATGAACAAGAGTCATAAACTTGAGCTTAGGAGTCTAAAAAATAGCAATTTAGATCAATTAATATGCTTTTACAAATAAACCCATTTGCATCATGTAATAAAAAATAGCACCAACAAGAATATCTCACTTATTCCTAACTTAAAAATTCTTAAACTAAGCCAAAATTTGGAAATTTCCCCACCCCACACTTAAAAATCTACTTTGTCCCCAAAGTGAATTTAAAAGTAAAAAGATAGAAATACTCCCTGGGGCATCTAGGCCTAGGTAGTAGCATCTTTACATAGAGGAGATCCATGGGACCACACACTCATTCTTTTCCATACTTCAAGCTCCAATTTATGGTACTCAGACTTTCCATTAACCTGTGACTCAACCAAAAACAAAAACTACGTGAAATAAAAATTAAAAACTGAAAAGAAAACTTACCTAATTAACTTGGGTTGTCTCCCAAGTAGCTCCTAATTTAGTGTCGCGGCATGACCCAACTCAAATCAACTATATTCCTTTATTTTTTCCCTCACACTTGGAGGCCATCTTGTTATCCTTTTTACCCCTTTAGGTGAGAATTCTCAAGAGCAGCAGGTTTCTTAACTTTAGCCTTTTTAGGCTCATCAACTTTCATTATGTTAGGCTTAGGAGATAGAGTCTTAGTCTTCTTAATCAGGTAGTTTAAAGAGGTCTTTTGTGGACTAGCCACCCTACACTTTTCCCTTTTAATGACATTGATCATACACAAATCTTTAACTTGGGACATAATTATGGGTGGTTTGTATACATCAAACACCACCTCTTTATCCTCTACCCTCATTTTGGGCGTGCTTTATCTATCATCAATTAGAACTCTTTCGATTGATAAAAATGGATGTCCAAAATGATTAGTACCTGTTCATCTCCCTTAATTTTAAGAATAATAAAGTAAGCAGGTATAATGAATTTACCAATCTTTATGAGGACATCCCCATTTATTCCATCTAGATATGTGAATGACCCATCTTCCAACTGTAACACCACTGTGATCGGTCTTGGCTCTCCTAAACCCAATGTTTTAAACAATGACAAGGGTATCAAGTTGATACTTGCCCCTAAATCACTCAAAGTATGGACTACTTTACTACCAACTTGGATTGGGATGGCAAACTTCCCCTGATCTCTTAATTTCTTAGGGATTTTCTGAGTTATCACAGTGCTACACTCTTCAGTGAGTGTTATAGCTCCCACATACTACAATTTTACCTTTTGAGCCACCACATACCTCAAGTACTTTGCATACATAGGTATACTCTGTAAAATATCTTAAAAAGGTAAGTTAATATGAAGTTATTTGAATGCATCAATGAACTTTTTGAACAGGGCATCCTCCTTTGATTTTATTTGCCTTTAAGGGAATGGAAATGGCAGTGTCTTCTTTACTTCTAGTTCAGCAACTTTTGGTTTCAAGTACTCAGACTTCCTTGAATTTTTAGCAACTTCTTCATGAACCTGTTTGGTCACAACCTCAACATCTACCTCATTTGTTGCCCTAGGAGATTCTCCTTGAAGCTCTTTACCACTTCTTAAGGTGATTGTCATAACCTACTTTGGATTTTCTGTGTCAGTTAGTAACCCACCTTGTGGCCTAGTATTCAATGCTTTCTGATTCTTCCCTACTTGTAACTCTAAACTTCTAGTAACCATTTGTAAATTTTTAGGTCTGCAACAAACTGTGTCTGATTAGCTAGGATCTGCTTCAACATCTCCTCCGTATTGCTGCTTGACTAATTTGGTTGGGCCTGTAGATGTGGGGTATTTCATGGCTGATTTGGTGGCTGAGTTTGCCACTTTATGTTGTAGGCATTACCATAATTTGACCTTTGAGCATTACCTACATACATCACAGATTCTAGTTTTGAAGAACATAAGCCACTGTATGACCACTATTTCTGCATACCTCTCACCGACCTACAGCTTATAGGACGGTATTGACTGTGGCTGTAGGTTGTGCTGCTCCCAAATTCATCCTGCTAAATGATGTACTGATCAAATTTTGTAGTGCAGAAACCTGTACTGATAAGGTTGTGAATTGGTCTTCCTCTAATACACCCACAATTCTTTTTATGGCACTTATAGAATCTGAATACCAATTAGTAAAGCTTATTATAAGTCAATTCCAATGCTTGACCACCTGTGGCTGAATCTAGCCAAATCTTCATATTATGACCAAGAGCTTCTACAAAAGTATGATCAAGTACCTCATTCGACTGTTGGTGATGTGGACAATCCTAAAGAAGAGCCTTGAAGAGTTCCCAAGCATGATAGAGGTTTTCATCAGGATTTTATTTGAAGCTCACTATCTCACTACAACATCTCGAAGTCTTGCCTAATGGAAAATCTAATGAGGAACTTTCTGGCTAAGTCGTCCCATAATGTGATTGAATTGGTTGGCTCTACATTCAACCACCTTTTAGATTCCCCTAAAAGTGAATGTGGAAATAGTGTCAGCCTCACATAATATAGAGTCACCCCTATCAGAGTGAATATATCTGTAAGCTCAATGAAAGTCTGAAAGTGAACTTGTGGATCTTAGTGTGAAAGCCCTGCAAATTATCCCCTACTAATAAAAAGTTGCACCATATTATGTTTCAACTCTAAATTCCCCCCTGCTGCTGGTATTTGAATTTAGGAAGTCAAGTTCTTTGGAAGTGGGACTTCCACTTTCCTAACCTTCCCACCGGCTGCTTATTGTTAAGCCATAGGAATAGTATTCTCTTGGCCTTCTTGGATTTGAGGAATTCTAGGGAGAACGATTACTTCTCTCCTGCGTTGATGGTAAAGATGCTCGGGTTTCGAGCTTGGTTCTACCAACTCCCAATCCCTTGCCATCTTATAAACCTAAAAACCTATCTCCATCAAGAAAAAAACCAAGACCAAGCAAAAAAACACCAAATAAATCTAACAATAAAACTAAATTAAACAATTGCCAAAATACAAATCCCCGGCAACGGCGCCAAAAACTTGACAGTGCCCAAGCATACATGCAAGTGGACATGGTCTACTAAGTAATATAGTGGCCTTCAATAAAGCCAAGTTATCAATCCCACAGAGACTAGATTTGGCAACCATTTTATTTCAGTTTACACATAAGATTCAATTGATGCAAGAGCAACCAAATAAAGAGTTTGGAAATTATAAATTGAAACTAAAAAATATGGAGAGTAAAGATCTTGAGGTAATAAATAAGAGAAAACCCAGGGTTGAAGCACTCTGAACAATAATATTATGCTATTGGATTTTATTCGTTAACTTGCTTATCTTGGTTGTTGATTTGTAGGGTTAATTGCATGATTATGGTTTCCCAACCTGTAACCTGTAATATTTTACCTCTAAAGCATCGAACACTAAGTCAGGCCCTATAACTAAGGACTCACTAACTTTGAACTAACCGATTGGAGATCTGTATCTCCTACCATAGAGAGCTTAGAATAGAGCTATCCAATTACTGGAATGACAGCTGTTGTTGTATGTAAACTCAATCAAAGGAAAGTGGTCATCCCAACTACCCCTGAAATCAATTGCACACGCCATTAGCATATCTTCTAAAGTCTGAATAATCCTTTGTGCTTGACCATCTGTCTGAGGATGAAAGGCTGTACTGAGATGAACTTGGGTACCAAGACCCTTTTGGAACACTTTCCTAAAATAAGAGGTGAATTGGGTATCTCTATCTAAGATAATAGATAACGGAACACGTGCAATCTGACCAACTCTCTGATGTAGAGTTTGATATAATCCTTGGCTGAATAAGAGGTATAGACTGGAAAAAAATAAGCTAATTTGGTCATTCTATCTACAAAGACCCAAATTGAATTATGTTCGTGATGAGTACGAGGCAAACCCATCACAAAGTCTATGTTCACTTCTTCCACTTCCAAGTAGGAATACTGAACTCCTACATGGACCCACTAGGCTTTTGATGCTCTATTTTAACCTGCTGATAGGTAGAGCACTTAGCCACAAACTCTACAATATCTTTCTTTATCCCACTCCACTAATAGATCTACCACAAGTCGCGGTACATCTTTGTGGCCCCTGGATGAATAGAGTAGTGTGCAACATGCACTTTAGCAAGAATTCGCTGCCTTTATTCATCTACATCTGGAACACAGAAACAACCCTGATAATGCAGAACACCATCTCCCCCTTGGGAGAAAACCTCTACCCTTTGATCCTTGACTGACTCTTTCAAATTGAATAGTTTGGGATCTCTATCTTGCTTTTCTTTCACCTCAGAAACTAGAGATGATTTTGAACTACTCAGAACCCATATGTCGTCCTTCTCTGAATCGACTAAGAGAACACCTAGTCTGGAAATTTGAGGGATTTTTTGAGCTAACTTCTTCTTACTATCCTTAACATGAGCAATAATACCAATAGACAGTCTACTGATAGCGTCGGCCACGATGTTGGCCTTGACCGAATGATAAAGGACATTCATGTCATAATCTTTTAAGAGCTCTAACCACCTTCTCTGATGAAGATTGAGATCTTTCTGAGAAAAGACATACTGAAGGTTCTTATGATCTGTGAACACATCTACATGAACTCCATATAGATAATGCCTCTAAATCTTCAAGGCAAAAACCATGGCTGCTAACTCAAGATCATGAGTAGGATAATTCTTCTCATAGGGTTTAAGCTGTCTGGAGGTGTAGGCTATGACCTTACCATGATGCCTGAGAACACAACCCAAACCTACTCTGGATACATCACAATACACTACAAAACCATCTGAACCATCTAGAAGAGCTAATACTAGAGATGAGGTAAGTCGAGTCTTCAACTCCTGAAAACTCTTCTTGCAAGGATCTGAGCACTGAAACTTAACTTTCTTCTGAGTCAATATGGACATAGGGGATGTAATAGAAGAAAATCCCTAAAAAAACCATCTGTAAAATCCTGCCAAACCCAAGAAACTTCTGATGTCTGATAGAGAGATAGGTCTAGGCCAGTTTCTTACCGCTTTGGTCTTTTGAGTATCAACCCTAATGCCATCACCGGAAATGATATGACCTAGGAATACGAACCTTAGCCAAAACTCGTACTTACTAAATTTGACAAATATTTGATGATCTCTAAGAGTCTGAAGTACGATTTTAAGATGGTCTGTATGATCACGCTCACTGCGGGAATAGACCAGAATGTCATTTATGAAGACTATGATGAACATGTCCAAGTACTGATTGAAACCCGATTTATCAAGTTCATGAAAGCTACTAAGGCATTAGTAAAACCAAATGACATGACTTGGAATTCGAAGTGACCATAGCGAGTATGAAAGGCAATTTTCAGAATATCACATTCTCTGACTTTGAGCTGATGATAGCCTGATATGAGGTCTATGTTAGAGAAATAGTTGGCACCCTGAAATTGGTCAAACAAGTCATCAATTCTTGGAAGAGGATATTTGTTCTTGATTGTGACTTTATTGAGCTGACGGTAATCAATACACATTCTAAGAGAACCATTTTTCTTGCGCATGAATAAAACTGAAGCACCCCATGGGGACA
Organism: Capsicum annuum; assembly: GCF_002878395.1. Taxonomy (NCBI): domain Eukaryota; kingdom Viridiplantae; phylum Streptophyta; class Magnoliopsida; order Solanales; family Solanaceae; genus Capsicum; species Capsicum annuum. The sequence continues at coordinate 153,469,153 of NC_061115.1, read as the reverse complement.
CGCTGGACCTAATAAATCCCTTATCTAAGAGATTCTTCAATTTCTATTTAAATTCTTTGAGATCTACTGGTGCCATTCTATATGGCGGAATAGATATAGGCTGAGTATCTGGAAGAAGATCAATGCCGAAGTTTACTTCTCTTTTGGAAATAATTCCTAGAAGATCTTTGAGAAAGACATCTGAATATTCATTCACTACTGGGACTTATTCAAGATTGGGAGTTTCACAACTAGTGTCTTTAACTCAAACAAGATGATAGACACACCCTTTAGATATCATTTTCCATGCCCAAAGGTAGGAAATAAGCTGACCTCTAAAAGCGGATACATTACCCTTCCACTCTAGGATGGATTCATTTGGAAACTAAAACTCCACTATTCTATTTCTACAGTTGACTATGGCATAGCATGAATGAAGCCAATCCATGTTGAGAATAACATCAAAATCAGTCATCTCTAATTTGACTAAGTCTATGGAAGTGACTTTCTGGTATATCATAACCGGCCAATTCTTGTATACCCGCTGAGCTATGATGGTTTTACCCACTAGGGTAGAAACTAAAAAGGGCTCAGCTAGAATTTTGGGACTGACTCCGAAATCAACTGATATATAGGGAGTAACAAAGGACAAAGAAGCTTTCAGATCTAGCAAAGCGTAAACAAGAACATGAAAGATCTGTAACATACCGATAACCATATCAGAAGAATTTTCTTGATCTTTCTAGGACTAGAGAGCATAAAGCCTGTTTGGGCGTTGCCCACTAGTAGCGCTGGAGGTGGCACCCTACTGGTTCGAATGATCGAATTAAGCTGAGGAATGGTTCTGCTGACCCTGATAACCTGACTGGGTACAATCTCTAACTCTGTTTCCTAGCTTTCCATATTCAAAACATATATTGCTACCAGCTCTGCAAGCACCATTGTGGTTCTTACCGCAAGTCTGACAAAGGGGCTTAGTTCAGGCATTACTGACACTGCTATGAGACTTTGAGCCTGGAGCCCTATTTCTATTACCATCCCTGAATTTTGAAGCTGGAGCACTAGCTAAAGAAAAAGTTGGAACTGATGACTTAGAATAAAACTGAGAACGGTTTCCTCCTTCTAATTTGGATTGAGCAAAGTTAAAATTATCTTTCCTTGCTCACTTATTCTGCTTCTCCCACATCGTAATCTTTTTCTCCTCTATCTGCTGGCCATTATTCTAAAACCTGACTAGAGTTATGTCACTATTAAACTTCGTTGACGTATACTCATTGACCATACTATCATTCACCCCAAAAACAAACTTACTCATCTTGGTCTTGCTGTCCACAACCACATGAGGGGGCATATCTTGCTAATTGAATAAACTTAATAGAATACATTTTCACCATCATATTACCCTGCCTGAAGTTGATGAATTCTAACACCTTAGCTTCTCTTAGCTTTAGGGGAAAGAACCTCTCTAAGAATGCGGTGACAAACTTCTCCTACTCAATAGGCCCTACATTATATGGTCTTTTTGACTTCTGCTACTTAACCTAGGTATGACCAACATCCTGCAATTGATATGTAGCTATCTCCACACTTTCACTAGAGTAACCCCCGTGATATCCGTAATTTTTTAAACTTGATCAAGAAATTCTTGAGGGTCCTCATCTGACTTAGACCTGAGAAAGGATGGAGGATTTATCTGGGTAAAGTCCCAAATCCTGGCTGTAGCTAAATTGGCAACTGGGTTGGCCGGAATGATAGCTGGTCATTCATTTTGAGCAGAAACTGACTGGGCAAAAGTAGTGAATGTAGCTCTAAACTCTGCATGAGAAACATAATCGCCCAAAGGTACTTAGGGCTAAGGGGTTGACTGATTCCCATTTCTTTTTTTGGAGGCATATTCTATAAAAGAAAAGAGAGAAATAGATTAGACTGAGAGATTGACTTAAGACTATGCTCACTGGCACGACATAAAAACTGAAAAAAGGGAAACTGTTCCTAAAACATCTTATAGCCTACTGCACATAAATGTGGCGCGCAATACACCCATGTACAAAACTCTACAAGATGAGACTTTCAGATTTCATAGGACACTATTAAACCTTAGGCTCTGATACTAAGTTTGTAATGCCCTGAATCTGGTACTCGAAATGCTACATGGTGCTCATGACCCCAAAGGACCACAAGCTAGCCCATGAATGATATCTGTACCTGAACATTGCATAATATACTAAATAATTATGGAAATAAAGGCTGAAAGGCAATAAGGTTCAAAATTGTAACATAACTAATAAAAATGTAACATCTAGATGGGGTATGAAATACCCAAAATAACTGAAATAACTTTATGAACATAATAGTCTGAAAAGCCTCTAACTGACTGAACTATCTGAATAAGGAGTTGATGGGACATATCCCCAACTAATTCCAACTAATAAATAAATAAATGAGGTAATAAAATAATGATCATGTCCTTGAAAAATGAGGACTCACTGCTAACTCTAACTGAACTTATGGTATAAGACACCATAGCGAAAATACATCAGTACTTTGAATGTACTGGTATGCATGTGAGGTAAGATGAATGCATAGGGTTCATATGGATGAACAATACTAACTAACTGACTAATATGAATATGAGAATGCATGCACGAATACATAGTAGCTATAACTGAGATCATGATAATATGAATTTAATGATAACTAACATGACTAGTAACTGAGTTTTGATGACTGATATAACCGATAACCTGAGTGACTGTATTTGACAGTCTTGAATCTAATGAAACTAGTTGAATTTTATATTATTCTGAGTTGACTGTATCTGACAGTCCTAAATTCTGTAGAAATATCTGAGTTCTATTACTGGGACTGAATGACTGTATCTAACAGTCCTGATTTTTGTAGCTGAAACTATAGGAAGTATTTATCTAACCAACATACCCCAAATAACGCATTATAGCTAAGTTTGGGTCCAATCTATAACCCCAATTCGAACAATGTCAATACCGCACCACCAATAAGGACTAGCTATGAGTGACCCTCATCTGATAGTGCCCCAAGAGAGAATGGTAGGGCCCTCATATGACAGTTCTTATCCACCTCATCAACTCTCATCCGATAGTGTTGATGTCTCAACCTATGCTGGCGACATAGTTCTGGAATGCAAGGATAACTTTTAAGAATTACACCCTCATCTGATAGTGTGTTTGCATCCTTGGGTTCACTCGGTGCTAATTTCTACTCCCATCTGAATAGACACTGTTCATGAATTACTAAACTAAACTAGACTAAGTTAACTTAATTTCGTTGACTGACGAAATATTACTGAGATTTCTATATTACTGAACTTTTCGAGATTACTGGGATTTCTGAGTTTTACTGAGTTTTCCTGAGTCACATGACTAACTTAATTCTACTTAACATGGCTTGACTGAGGATATCGTGAAAACATGACGCTGTCTCTAGGAACATAACTAAATTATCGGGTAAAAGTACCCCCAGGATTCGATGGAAAGAAACTGACAAAGTAAGAATTTCTTGAATACATAACCAACATCACAATCCATAATTCATTTATTGAGGCATTTCATCAAACGTGTGATATGCATAAACTTGTACATACATGAGGATTGCATAATATCATACTAGTTGGGCTCTTTTCCTTCACATAGGCATTTAATCAAATACATGGTAAGCATAGTATATGTAGACAACATTATACAACAAATAAACATCATGATTCAACTCTATTTTTATCATCCATGGGTTTAATCATAGGTTCACATGAATCTACACCTATACTAATCAATTCCATATAAAATTAATAACCCAACATAGATTAAAATTCAATTGGTCATTATCAACATGAACAAAAGCAAACCCAACATGAAATTCATACAGAAATCCATACACTTGAACTTTGAAAAGAGATTATTGGGCTTCATGGATGAAAGGAATCCATGAATGAACACTATGCATACTTGGTAATGAGTTTCTTGAAGTTCTTGAACTTGAAGAATTTGGATCTCTTAGTTCTTGAAGAAGATTTGTATTTTGTTGCTTTAGGATTGCTCTTAGGGAGAAAACCCTAATTGATGTTGTGGAAGAATAATGATTTTTTTTTTAGCCTTGGTCGGATATTACTAGGTATATAAACGGGTGGTAAAATACCAAAAAGCGCCTTTAAAAACAAATTAAAAATTACTAAACAGGATATGCGACGGTGAGTGTGACGGTCCATCGCTGGCTCGACAGTCAGTCATTTCGACTATCGTACATGGACCAAAAAAAGGACTCACTGCATAAGTTGCAACGGCTTGGGTGATAGTCCATCGCAAGTTTCACGGTCTGTCAACCTATCCATCGCACATTATCCAGAAGGTTGCCTCACTACCTTGGCTGTGACGGTCAAGGCGAAGGTCCATTGCTAGATCGACGGTCCGTCATCCTGACCGTAGCACATAGGCAATTCTGACAACTCTAAGTAAAATGTCCATAACTTTTTACTCCGATACCAGATTTGGACAAAATTGGCATCATTGGAAAGATAATTCAGTTTCCCACATGATGAAAATTGAAAATCTTAAAAATTCCATATGTATAAAGAGGATTCATATGTCAAAGTAAGTTTCTAACATTCTTGGGATGATTTCAAGCTAGGAAAAAGCATGAGGTATTACAATATCTCCCCCTTGAGAACATTCATCCTCAAATAAGACTGAGTGAGAGAGGAGAATATAAACTAATGTACACACTAAGCATGAATGACTAAAACGTGATTTCTTAACTGACATGACTGATAACTAAAATCTGAACATAAAATTGAAAAGCTTAATGACAACTATTACCTTGATCTAGATTTGAGTTTACGAAGAAGAAGTAAGGATACTTGGTCTGCATGTCTTCTTCTGCTTCCCAAGTAGCTCCCTCAACTGAATGATTTTGCCAAAGAACTTTGACTAGAGGGACTTCTTTGTTCCTCAGTCTACGAGTCTGGTAGTCAAGAATTTCAAGTGGAATATTTTCATAAGAGATGTTGTTCTGAACATCTATGCTCAGAATAGGGACTTCAACGGTTGGGTCACCTATGCCCTTCTTGAGTAAAGAGACATGGAAGACTGGATGAACTGAGGCTATATTTGAAAGCAATTCGAGCTCATAAGCTACCTTGCTAAAACAACTAAGAATTTTGAAGGGACCGATATATCGGGGACTGAGATTTCCCTTCTTGCCGAATCCCTTCACTCCCTTCATGAAGAGATCTTTAGATAGACATAATTACCAATCTCAAACTCGAGATCCTTTCTATGTACATATACATAAGACTTTTGTCGTGTTTGAGCAGCCCATAGTCTTTCTCTGATCAATAGGACTTTCTCTAAAGCGTCGAACACTAAGTCAGGCCATATAACTGAGGCCTTACTAACTTCGAACCAACCAATTGAAGATTTGCATCTCCTACCATAGAGATCTTTGAATAGAGCCATCCGAATATTGGAATGATAGTTGCTATAGTATGCAAACTCAATCAAAGGCAAGTGGTCATCCTAACTACCCTTGAAATCAATTGCACATGACCTTAGTATATCTTCTAAAGTATGAATGGTCCGTTCTGCTTGACCATTTATCTGAGGATGAAAGGTTGTACTGAGATGAACTTGGGTACCAAGACCCTTTTGAAATATTTTCCAGAAATAAAAGGCGAATTGGGTACCTCTATCTGAGATAGTAGAAAATGGAACACCGTGCAATCTGGCCAACTCTCTGATGTAGAGTTTGGCATAATCCTCGGCTAAATAAGAGGTATGGACTTAAAGAAAATGAGCTGATTTGTCCATATTATCTACAATGACCCAAACTAAATCATGCTAGTGATGAGTATGAGGCAAACCCATCACAAAGTCCGTGTTCACTTCTTCTCACTTCCAAGTAGAAATACTAAACTCCTGTATGGACCCATTAGGCTTCTGATGCTCTTTCTTAACCTGCTGACATGTAAAGCACTTAGCCATAAACTCTGCAATATCTCTCATTGTCCCATTCCATCAATAAATCTCCTACAAGTCGTGGTACATCTTTGTTTCCCCTGAATGGATAGAGTAGCACGCACCATGCGCTTCAGCAAGAATTCACTACCTTAAGTCATCTACATCTGGAACACAGGGATGACCCTAACAACGCAGAACACCATCTCCCTCTTAGGAGAAAACCTCTACCTTTTGATCCTTGACTTACTCTTTCAACTTGACTAGTCTGGGGTCCTTATCTTATTTTTCTTTCACCTTGGAATCTAGAGATGATTTTGAACGACTCTGAACCAATATGTCACCCTTCTTTGAATCGACTAAGAGAACACCTAGTCTAGCAAGCTGATGGATTTATTGAGCTAACTTCTTCTTACTGTCCTCAACATGAGAAACACTGCCCATAGACAGTCTACTGAGAGTGTCGGCCATGACATTGGCCTTGCCCGAATGATAAAGAATACTCGTATCATAATCTTTCAAGCGCTCTAACTACCTTCTCTGACAAAGATTGAGATCTTTCTAAGAAAAAACATACTAAAGGCTCTTATGATCTGTGAACACATCTAGATAAACTCCATACAGATAATGCCTTTAAATTTTCAAGGCAAAAACTATAGCTGCTAACTCAAGATTATGAGTAGGATAATTCTTCTCATGGGGTTTAAGTTGTCTGGAGGCGTAGGTTATGATCTTACCATGCTGCATGAGGACATAACCTAAAACTACACTGTATGTATCACAATACACTACGAAACCATCTGAACCATCTGGAAGAGCTAAGACAGGAGCTGAGGTGAATAGAGTCTTAAACTCTTAAAAACTCTTCTTGCAAGGATCTGACCACTGAAACTTGACTTTCTTCTGAGTCAATGTGGACATAGGGGATGCAATAGAAGAAAATCCCTTAACAAACCATCTGTAATAGCCAGCCAAACCCAAGAAACTCTTGATGTCTGATAGAGAGATACTTCTGGACCAGTTTCTTACCACTTTGGTCTTTTAAGGATCAGCCCTAATGCTATCACTAGAAATGATATGACCAAGGAATGCTACTGACCTTAGCCAAAACTCGCATTTACTGAATTTTGCAAATATCTGATGATCTTTGAGAGTCTGAAGTATGATTCTGAGATGGTCTGCATGATCACGCTCACTGCGAAAAAAGATAAAAATGTCATCTATAAATACTATGATATACATGTCTAAGTAATTCTTGAATACCCGGTTCATCAAGTCCATGAAAGTTACTGGGGCATTAGTAAGAACAAAGGACATGACTAGAAATTAAAATTGACCATACTGAGTATGAAAGACTGTTCTTAAAATGTCACATTCTCTGACTCAGAGCTGATGATAGCCTGATCTGAGGTCTATCTTAGAGAAATAGCTGGCACCCTAAAGTTGGTCAAATAATTCATTAATTCTGGGAAAAGGATATTTGTTCTTGACCATTACTTTATTGAGTTGACGATAATCAATACACATTTTGAGAGAATCATCTTTCTTGTGCATAAATAAAACTAGTGCACCCCACGGGGATATGTTGGGCCTAATGAATCCCTTATATAAGAGATCCTTCAACTACTCTTTTTATTTTTTGAGTTCTGGTGGTACCATTCTATGTGGCGGAATAGATATAGGCTGAGTATCTGGAAGAAGATTAATGTCGAAGTATATTTCCCTTTTGGGAGGAATTTCTGGAAGATCTTCGGGAAAGACATCTGAATATTCATTCACTACTGGCAATGATTCAAGACTGGGACTTTCAAAATGAGTGTCCTTAACTCAAACAAGATGATAGACACATACTTTAGATATCATTTTTTGTGCTCGAAGGTAGGAAATAAGCTGACCTCTAAAAGCGGATACATTACCCTTCTACTTTAGGATGGGTTTTTTTGGAAACTAAAACTAAACTATTCTATTTCTGCAGTCGACTATGGCATTGTAGGAATGAAGCCAATCTATGCTGAGAATGACATCAAAATCAGTCATTTCTAATTCAACTAAGTCTGCTGAAGTGACTTTCTGAAATGTCATAATCGGGCAGTTCTTGTATACCCACCGAGCTATGATGGTTTTATCCATTGGGGTAGAAACTGAAAAGGGCTTTGCTAAAATTTTGGGACTGACTCCAAAATCAACTATTTTATAGGGAGTAATAAAAGACAAAGAAGCTCCTAGATCTAGTAAAGCATAAACATGAACATGAAAGATCTGTAATGTACCAGTAACCGCATCAGGAGAATTTTCCTGATCTTGTCGGGACTGGAGAGCATAAAGTCTGTTTGGGCATTGCCTACTAGTAGTGCTGGAGGTGGCATGCTGCTGGTTTGGGCAATCGGACTGAGTTGAGGAATGGTTCTACTGACCTTGATAACCTAATTGGGGATAATCTCTGACTCTGTGGCCTGGCTTCCCACATCCAAAATAGACATCACTACTATCTCTGCAAGCACCCTTATGGTTCTTACCATAAGTCTGACAAAGGGGATTAGTTAGGGCATTGCTGACACTGCCTTGAGACTTCGAGCCTGGTGCCCTATTTCTATTACAATACCTGAACTTCAAAGATGGAGCACTTGCTGAAGAAGGAGCTAGAAGTGATAACTTAGAATAAAACTGGGAACGATTTTCTCTTTCTGATTTGGGTTGAGCAAAGTTAAAACTACCTCTCCTTGCTCTCTTATTCTGCTTCTCCCTCATCTTAATCTTTTTCTTCTCTATCTGTTGAGCATGAATCTTAAGCCTGGATAGATGCATGTCACTATTTAACATCGCTGACCTACACTTGTTAACCATGCTATCATTCACCCTAGAAACAAACTTACTCATCTTGGCCTTGCTGTCTGCAACCACATGAGAGGCATATCTGGCTAATTTACTAAACCTAAGAGAATACTCTTTTACCGTCATGTTACCCTACTTGAGGTTGATGAATTCTAACACCTTAGCTTCTCTCATCTCTAGGGGAAAGAACCTCTCTAAGAATACGGTGACAAACTCCTCCCACTCAATAGGCCATGCATCATCCGGCCTTTTTGACTTCCACTACTTAAACCAAGTGTGAGAAATATCCTACAACTGATATGTAGCTAGCTCTGTACTCTCACTAGAAGTAACCCCCATGATATCCATAACCTTTTGAACTTGATCAAGAAATTCCTAAGGGTCCTCATCTGACTTAGACTCGAGAAAAAATGGAGGATTCATTTGGGTGAAGTCCTGAATCTTCGCTACAGCTGAATTGGCAACTAGGTTGGCTAAAATTATAACTGGTCATTCATTCTGAGTAGCAACTGACTGGGCAAGAGTAGTGAATACAGCTCTAAACTCTGCATGAGAAACATGTTTGCCCAAAGTTACTTTGGGCTGAGGGGCTGACTGATTCCCATTTCTTCTTTTTGGAGGCATGTTTTGTAGAAGAAAAGGGAGAAATAGATTAGACTAAGAGATTGACTTGAGACTATGCTCACTGGCATGACTTGAATACTGAAAGAATGGAAACTGTTCCTAAAACATCTTATATCCTCCTGCACATAAATATGGCGTGCAACATACCCATGTAAAAGACTCTACTAGATACGGCCTTCAGACTTCCTAGGACACTATTGAACCTTAGGCTCTGATACCAAGTTTGTAACACCCCAAATATGGTACCCAGAATGCTACAAGGTACTCATGACCCCGAAGGACCACAAATTAACCCATGACTGATATTTGTACCTAAATATTGCATAATATACTGAATATTGCAGAAATAAAGGCTGAAAGTCCATAAGGTTAAAAAATTAACATAATTGATAAAAATAAAACATCTAGATGGGGTATGAAATACGCAAAATAACTGAAATAACTATCTGAAAATGATAGTCTGAAAAGCCTCTAACTGACTGAACTGTCTGAACAAGGAGTTGATGGGACATGTCCCTAACTAACTCTAACTAATAAATAAATTAATGAGGTAATAAAGTAATGATCATGTCCTTGAAAGATGAGGACTCACTGCTAACTCTGACTTCTGAGACTAGATTCTACTGATGCTTTAGAGCTCGTGTCTCTGAACCTATGGTATAAGACACCATAGCGCAAATGCGTCAGTACTTTGAATGTATTGGTATGCATGTGAGGTAGGCTGAATGCATGGGGTTCATATTCATGAACAATACTGACTAACTAACTAATATGAACATGAGAATGCATGCATGAATACATAGTAACTATAACTAAGATCGTGATAACATGAATTTACTGATAACTAAAATAACTGGTAACTGAGTTCTGATGACTGATATAACTGATAACATGAGTGACTATATCTAACAGTCCTGAATTAGATGGAAATAGCTGGGTTTTGTACTATTTTGAGTTGACTATATCTGACAGTCCTAAATTTTGTAGAATTATCTGAGTTCTATTACTGGGACTGAATGACTATATCTGACAGTCCTGATTTCTATAGCTAAAATTGTGGGAAGTAGTTATCTAACCGACATTCCCCAAATAACACATTATAGCTAAGTTTGGGTCCAATCTGTAACCCCAATTGGAAGAGTGTGAATACCGCACCACCGATAAGGACAAGCTGTGTGTGACCCTCATCTGATAGTGTCTCTAAGAGAGAATGGTAAGGCCCTCATCTGACAGTGCTTATCCACCTCATCAACCCTCATCTGACATAGTTGTTATCTCAACCTATGCTGGCTACATAGTTCTGGAATGCAGGATGACTTTTAAGAATCACACCCTCATCTGACAGTGTGTTCCCATCCTTGGGTTCACTCGGTGCTAATTTCTACTCCCATCTGAATAGACACCGTACATGAATTACTGAATTGAAATGGATGAGTTAACTGAGTTTTGTTGATTGACTGAATATTACTGAGATTTTTGTATTACTGAGATTACTAGGATTTCTGAGTTATAATAAGTTTTTCTAAGTCACATGACTAACTGAATTCTACTGAACATGGCTTGATTGAGGATATCGTTAAAATATGACACTGGCTCTATGAACACAACTAAATTTTTGGGTACAAGTACCCCCAGGACTCAACGGAAAGAAACTGGCAAAGCATGACTTTCTTGAATACATGACCAACATCATAATCCATAATTCATTTATTGAGGCATTTCATCAAACATGTAATATGCATAAACTTGTACATACATGAGGATTGCATAATATCATACTAGTTGGGCACTTTTCCTTCACATAGGCATTTAATCAAACACATGGTAAGCATAGTATATGTAGACAACATTATACAACAAATAAACATCATGATTAAACTCTAATTTCATCATCCAAGGGTTTAATCATAGGTTCACATGAATCTACACCTATACTAATCAATTCCATATAAATTGATCACCCAACATAGATTAGAATTCAATTGGTCATTATCAACATGAACAAAATCAAACCCAACATGAAATTCATAAAGAAATCCGTACACTTGAACTTTGAAAAGAGATTCTTGGCTTTATGGATGAAAGGAGTCCATGAATGAACACTATGCATACCTGGTAGTGAGTTTCTTGAAGTTCTTGAACTTGAAGAATTTGAATCTCTTAGTTCTTGATGAAGATTTGGATTTTGTTGTTTAAGGATTGCTCTTAGGGAGAAAACCCTAATTTTTGATATTGTGGAAGAATAATGAATTTTTTTTAGCCTTGATCGGATATTACTAGGTATATAAACGGGTGATAAAATACCAAAAAGACCCTTTAAAAATGACTTAAAAATAACTAAACGGGTTGTCCGATGGTGGGTACGATGGTCCATCGCTGGTTTGACGATCAGTCATTTCGACTGTCGCACGTGGACCAGGAAAAGAACTCCCTGCCTAAGTAGCGACGGATTGGGCGATGGTTCATAGCAAGTTCGATAGTCCATCAACCTATCCATCACACCTTATCCAAAAGGTTGCCTCACTGCCTTTGCTGCGACGGTCAAGGCGACGGTCCATCGCTAGATCAACGGTTCGCCAACCTGGCCGTCGCACCTGGGCGATTCTGACAGCTCTAAGTAAAATATCCATAACGTTTTACTCCGATATCATATTTGGACAAAATTGGTATTGTTGGAAAGCTAATTCAATTTTCCACATTATCAAAAGTGAAAATATTAAAAATTCCATGTGTACAAAAAGGATTCATATTTCAAAGTAAGTTTCTAACATTCTTGGGATGATTTCAAGCTAGGAAAAAGTACGGGGTACTACAGTAAGCCATGTCAAGAGTATCATCATAGAAATAGGAATTCTTGATTGAGGTTGTGGGTGATTACGAATGGCATACTTTTTAGGTGCTCGAAAGATTCAATGGGTGAAATCATTGTAGTTTTATTGAATGATTGACTACTATGACTGTCGACCTAGCCTATTGTTTGATCAACAACTAAAATTAATGCTAAACTATCATCAACCCACCCGCTTTACCTTTAGGTAGACGTAATCCCAAGATCCTCCCTAATATTTATTTTAAATCAAAAGTATCATATTCATGCATTGGTAGTCAAAAATTGTTATAAATGAATCCCCCCATTTTATTTTACATGTCTTGCTTATTATCATTCCGGGTAACCTTTTAGTAATTAGATCACCCATAAGACTTAAAATTTATAATTTTCTCCTTGTAGATTCGACCCCAACTCTAGTTGGTTTATTAACAATGATCGCCTCACCCCTCAATCATGGGAGTGATTTGAGTGTTATCAAAATAGAGTCGTTGTCGGGAAGTGAAATATAGATTTCACTTGTGCGGTATGATTCATACTTGGGAATACCTGGGGTGGTGTAATTTACTTTATTTTTTATTTTTGATCTTTTGTAGAAAATCGATGTGTCAATGGAACAATGAGTCATAGTGCAAGTAATATAGTCCCCTTTGATGCCCCTCTAGATGATGAGGGCCCACTAAATGAAGCAGGACAAATAAGTACAATCAGTATCCCACTAACTAATGGGAACGGAGTCTTTCATGTGACTAGCATCATGCTTCGTATATTGCAAATGAAAAGATTGTACGAGGGTCAAGCCTTTGAGGACCCAAATGTCCATTTGAAGAATTTTGTGGAAGTATGTGCGTTGTTCAATATAGAACACTTTAATCAAGAATCCATTTGTATTTTCCTTCTCCCATTCTCACTAATGGGAAAATCAGTTTTATAGCTCCGCTCACTTCTACCCGGCTCAATTACCTCTTGGGACTAGCTTACTATGGTGTTTCTTGATAGATATTTGCTATCATAAAAAATGCTTCAAAAGCTGGATGAGATTGTGAATTTTTGACTAATGAGTGGAGGGTCATTGTTTGAAGCTTGGGAGAGGTTAATGGTAAGCTAGCTCAATTCCCAAATCATGAAGTCTTGGAGAAGATGCTTCTCGAGATCTTCTACCGATCCCTTAATCCATTAAACAAAATGGTGGTGAATAATGCGGCAGTCGATTCCTAATAAAGTTGCACCACCACACGACCTTTCTATTGATTGGAGAAATATCAAACAAAAATTGGGGTTGGCATACCCGAGAAACTGAAGCTCCAAAGATACTTTGTACTACTTCCATGGTTGATAATGAACAACAAAAGTAGAATGAATAAAAGGAGGAGAACATGGCAAAAATGATAACCCAACTTGAACTCTTGACAAAGCATGTTATGGATGCACTCGCGAAAGCGATAAATTCCATAACATCAAAATCTTATAAAGATAATGAAGAAACAAATAAGTTGGATAAGGAAATTCGATATTTGGCTAACTACTCGAGGGGTTGCTTCACTACCTATCAAAGAAAAGGTGGGAACCAAGGTTAGATGGACCGCGAGAGAGATAGATATTGGAGAGAGTAGGAACACGATTATGACCATTATGTTATCCCTCATGATTGAGATAAGTGTAATTGACCCCAAAAAATTCAAGACCGAAGATGTGTTAGCAAGTGAACAGAGTGGAAGGTACGGAAAAAATGGTCCCTGATTTGAAAGATGGCTTTTCCCAACTTTCCTAAACCGTGGTGTCTCACTCTACCTCTATTAAGCAATTGGAGATCTAAGTCAGGAAAATCTCCACACAACTAAATGTTAGGACTAGAGATGGACTCCCTAGTGACATGATTGCTAATCCAAAGAATGAAGCCCAAGTTCTATCAATTGTCACAAGGAGTGGAAATACCCTTGATGAACCCTCTAAAGGAGACTAGATTGAGAAAATGCCAAAAGTGAAGGTAAATGAGGTGTTACCTCAAAGTCAAGAAGAAAATAATGAGAAGAAAATTGATGAAAGTGACGAAGAAGTAGTTGAGATTAAAAAGCCACAAAGTAAAGCAAGGCTCACAATCCATGTTTTTTCCCTATTCCCTCAACGATTACATAAAAAAGAGGAAGGTGACATATTAAGGAAGCTCGTGGCAAAACTTGGCAACCTATCGATAAATATCCCATTTATTAAGGCAATCCAAGAGATCTCAGATACTCTAAGTTGATGAAAAAGTTGATGTCTAAGAAGAAACTTATTAAAGTTAAGACAATTGAGGTCACTCATAAGGTAGTGCTATCATGGATAGTAAGGTTGCAGAAAAGAAAGATGTCCCCAGAGCGTTCACCATTCCTTGTACAATTAGGACACATGAATTTGGAAAAGCTCTAGGTGACCATGGTGCGAGCATCAACTTAATTCCTTTTGTCATCTACAAGAAGCTCAGATTGGATACCCCTATACCGACCTCTATGCGACTTCTCATGGTGTATCGGTCTATCAAAAGGCTGGTGGAAATCTTGTTTGATGTCCTTGTAAAAGTGGACAAGTTCATACTCCATGCGGATTTCATGGTGTTGGATTGTGAAATGGACTAAGAGGTACCTATCATCCTTGTTCGTCCTTTCTTATCCTCCGGGAGAGCCATTGTCGATCTAGAGATGGGTTTTTAACATTTATAAGTCAAACAAATAAACCGTGGAGCTTCAACTAATATCTGTGGTAGATGTTGAAAATGAGAAGGTGAATAAGGAGGGGTTTGAAGACCCACCTTGAGAATGAATGATGTAATAAATTGTGCCACGACGATAACTAAGGCGCTAGGTGGGAAGCAACCCACAAATTCCACGAGAGTGGCTCGTATCCTTTTTGTTATATTTTCATAGGATACATGTTATATTTTGCATATGAATAATCCATGCATTTGTAGCACTATGGAATGCATTGGATGGGCTTGAAAAGGGGAAAGTGTGTCATTCTACATTGAAAACTAAATAGGGGAAAAATTCTTGAAAATTGAGTAAACAACTTAACAGGGGAAAATAGGGGAGCAGAACTGCTCTTAGTTACCACGATCGCAGTCACTCTAGTCATTTAACCCCTCATTTCCCCTCATTTCCCTCACACTCCCTTTAAATATTATACTATCTAATTTGGGCTAGTTTTTAGACAAGCTGTGAGCTCTCAAACAACATCCTTGTACCCCTTTTGTATCACAACTCTAGTAAGTGTTATGAATCCGTGTTTTTATTTTTATAAATAGGCCTTAAAATGCATGATTAAGAGAGGGTCTAAAGTTTTGATTGTTATGACTTCCATGTTGTCATACTTGGTGTGGGGTGATGTTAGTTTCTTAGATAAGGTGTGCAAACAAGTGGGACATCTTGAATACCCAATAATGTGTGAAAAATATAGAAAAACAAGATGGGCACACCAAGTGTTTGACACTTTTCCCAAATGAACTTTCAATAGGGGTAACTACATTTTAAAGGGCGCACTCAAACACTTATTAGCATTGCTCAATTGCTTTTCCTGGACATCCATATTAAACAGCATGCTAGTAACCCAACTTGAAAGAAATTTAAACATAATAAGCTGGCATGAGACCAGCCTTAGGTATAGAGACTGCGGTCAGATGGCTACGATCGGGGAAATACGAACGTGGTCATAGGTTACGATCGTAGTATTTAGGGCCAGTTTCCTGCCATGCCAACAATTCTAAACTTTAAATTTTTAACCTAGAATCACCGAGCACCCATTCCAATAAGCATTAATAGGCAATGTAGTACAATTCACATGTTAAAATTCCATTGATTGATATAATGTGTGCCTAGTACTTTCAGGACAACCTTATGGACAAGTATTATCACATCTGATTCATGGCACTTGAGTGCCACACTCACTAATACAGTGATCTTCTGAGGACAAAGATGCTCCAGGAAAGAGACGTGGATGAATTTAAAGCAAAGGGGTATAAATTAAGGAGTTCGTTGGTGCAACAACTATGCCTCAGAAAGAAAGTCTCTAAGACCAAGACTAAAAGAAATATCTCCATGAACGACTTCAATTTCGAGCCCCGCATATGGTTGCACATAATTTTTAGCTGATTTTCTCCTTGCAGCCACATGAAAATAATCCCAGAATTGTGTTCTCGGATGGTTTCTTGTATTCTAGACGGCATCTCACTAGATGTTGGTCAACTCATGGTCAATGAAATATATCATTTTAAAAACTAAGTTGGTACGCGTCTCTTCTTCCCCTCTTTGATTACTGAGCTTTGCATGAAAACAAGGGTGAAAGAGTATGCTAGTGATACATAGGTGCATCCTAGTGCCCTCATCTACCCCTTGAGGATTTAAGGAGAGGGCACACCCAACAAAAATAAGAGAAGAAATATCAACTTGGAAAAGTTGGCATATAGTAAGCCTGAGTCTCATAGGCCAAGCACCATGGGACCTCTTAAGGAGATTAGAGTAAATATTGCAACCATCAAAGAGCTTGTATCTAGTTGGCCCCAAGGACTGGGTGAGACCTCTACCACTCATCATTCATATGTATCACATGCCAATTATGAGACTACAGGGAGGACCAAAATAAGCAAGAGGATACCATTACTAAGTTTGATAAAGCCTACTCTTCTTTGGTGGAGTCAGACCAATACATCTATATTAAGCATGAAAAAATAGTTACAAGAGAGAAAAAAAGGGATGAGTTCTTTACCAAGATGTGGAAGAGGGTGAAGGGTCTATAAAAGGTCCTAAAAACCCTAGGTAGACTTCCTTCCTCTTGGGTGGAGACTGATGATGAGGCCCCAGCTGAGTGAACAGATCTTTAGGAGAATGGTGATAATGTAGAATCCAAGAGGGAAAGCAGTCCTTAATGTTATTTTAGGGAGAACCCTTATCTATTTTATCATTGATTATTTATGTAGTGGTGACACTGCCATTTATTCATTTGGTGGTGTCTCCTTATTCATTTGATTTGGGCATGTATTATTGATATTTTTTCATATTTTTCTGCTCTTTTGGATGATTCTTAGTTTTATTTAGGTTGTAATATTCGAGTACTCTGATGTTGTCCACAGTTACATAGATTAGTTACTTTGTTCTTAGTTTGCTACTTTAGTTTAGTTTTAATCGATGAGCTTCTCCCTATGATAGACTGAGTGATGACATTCTTAAGGGGGAAATGTCGTGATTAGGTTTTTAACCATGGATGCAAGGGAAGTCTGAGTACTTGTGGCATCATGGACAATGCAAGGGAAGTCTAAGTACCTATGGCATTAATGATTTAGGGACAACACTCATACCCATTGGCGAAGTCTAAGTAGCCATGTGGGTGGTCCGCCTGTATTAGAGCCGCAATGTGAGACATCAACTTGGGTTATTGTCGTGATTAGCAAATTATGTATGGTGCGGATGGAAAACAAACAACCCCCTCCATCCAAGATTTTTGCAAAATTTAAGGGTATGGACGTGAGCAACTTTGCGACAAAACTTTCCCCTCTTTCTATGACTCCAAAAATTGACTTAAAAAAAATGAATACTCCATCTTTATCTCGATCGGGTAGAACAATTGAAACCCCTTGACAACATTCACATGTCATGTGTGTGAGCTTAATTGTCTACAACTCATGTGTATTTGTACCATCTATAACTTGCCTCATTAGTCTTTTACAGATAAATTTTGATTTTGCATGGTTGGTGAAATAATCATAGGCTATCTTCTGATTTTTGAAGCCCAGTTTAGCCTAAAAGCCTACCAATACCTAGAAGTTACCCCTAGTCACCCTCTTTGAGCCTTTGTACTTTTCTTTGGCAAATACATTACAAGTCGTGACCCCTCTATTCATCCTCTCTTGACCCCTATCCTCCTTGAACTTAAAAAATGCAATTGAGGCTAAAGGCCTAAGTTGGGGGTGGTGGAAATAGAAAGAAGTGTAGTGGAGCCACGAATTTATAAGAAAGTGCCTATGTGCTTAAAAAAGTAAGCATTTTTCTTTGAAGAAAGAGAAAATCTATTAAAAAATAAAATGCATAAATTTTAAATGTAGGTAAAAAGAGGTAAAGAGCATGTGATTAAAGCAAAACGGGAAAAATAGGCAAATTAGTAAAGGAAAAAGAAGTGGCCCAAATAATAATGTATAAAAAGATTATGATGTAGAAGTTTAAGGAGGGTTTAACCTTATTGTCCCAAGTTAAAATTCCTTGTTGCATGATTGGTAACTAGGTGTGTAAATTTTTTATTTCTTGTAAGGAGGCATGAGAACTAGTTGAGGTGGGTGATTTTGTCATCTTCCGCACATGAGATAAACAGAAGTATAACTTAGTTGTAGTTAACAAGTGAGTCATTTCTAGAGTGTTAGTGTTTGTTACATGGTTGCTCCTCAAAGTATAATGCATCTTTCAAATATTCTATTTTATTTAGGGTGTTGTTGAAACCATTTTGCCTATGTGCAAAGATATTTTTATGGTAGCCATCAAGTTTAAGTCATCATGATCATTAAGTGATAGAATGAGGGCATACATGTGAAATTGTCTCATAGAAATGGGTGGTATTGCTTGAGGACAAGCAAAGTTTTATGTTGGGAGTATTGATGAATGGTGATTTTACCACTCATTTGCCCCAAACATTTGTGCGCACTACCATGATTTTTGTATAAGAAAATGAGACATTATCATGATTTAAATACACTAATAACCACACTTTACAGGTATATAACTGAAAAGGTGAAAAGATGTAGATCGGAGCTAAAAAAGGGTCACAGAAGCAAAAATGGAGTATAGCGAGAGACCTGGAGCAGTTCATCCTTAGTTACTGTGATTGCAGTCCTTAGGTTGTGGTCGCAGACAGTCAATATGGTTAATATAATATGATCGTAAAGCACAACCACGGTCACATAGCCACGATCACGGTTAAACCTGGCAATTGGAGTTCAACAAAAATATAACCCAGGGCAGTTTTGTAAAATTTCATAGATGAATCCCAAATCATATATAGGCAAAAACCCTTTCTTCTTTGGGGATTGCTTACCTCATAGATATTTTTGAATTGAAATCAAGAAACCTTAATTGGGCAAGTGTGTAACTACTCCTTAATGCTTAATTTTTTTATAATTTTGTAAAGAATGAATGTTTTGGATAATCCCCATGGTATATATCTTCTTAATTTATTATGAGTAGCTAAGTAATTTAGTCTTGGGATTATGTTGAACTAAAGTGTAATTATATGTGGGTGTTTTTGTGGTTGCATAATTTTTAGTTGTTGAGTATGAATTCCACCATCGCTTGGGTTAATGGGTTAATGAGTTGGAATTTGATAGGTGAAAACCCCAAATCTCCAAATGGGTTTGATGGGTGAAAACCCCAAATTCTAAAAATCCTTCGTCATCCTTGAAAGAGAGGTGAAAGTGAACTTGAGGTAACCCATGAAATCCTTGAAAGAGGGTTATAGAGGGACAAGGTAATGGTGGATAATTAAGTCTATGGTTTACTACCTTTTCCAATATTATAAATAAGTGTGATTGAAGTGTAATCCATTTCAGGAGCATCATCATAGAAATAGGGATGCTTGATTGAGGTTGTGGGTGATTATGAATGGCACACTTGTTAGGTGCTCGAAAGAGTTAATGGGTGAAATTGTTGTAGTTTTATTGAAAAATTGACTACAATGACTTTCAACCTAGACTATCCTTTGATCAACAACTAAACTTCATTCTAAACCATCATCAACCCACACGTTTTACCTTTGGGTAGACATAATCCCAAGATCCTCTCTAATCTCGATTTTAAATCAAAAGTGTCATATTCGTTCATTGGTAGTAAAAAATCATTACAAACCAATCCCCCCAATTTATTTTACATATCTTCTTATTATTATTTTGGGTAACCTTTTAGTAATTAGGGCACCCATAAGATTTAAAATTTATAATTCTCTCCTTGTGGATTCTACCCCAACTCTAGTTAGGTTATTGACAACAACCGTCTCTCCCCTCAATCATAGGAGTGAGTTGAGTGTTATCAGTCTTCCATCTTTCTATATAGTATTACTATCCACTGTTTCATAAATATGGCTATTCCATGAGGTAATTCATTCATGTCCTTGCAAGTTAAAAATTCAATCCAGTTCATGTATCATGTTTTAGATTCAGCTATGTAGTCATGATTTAGTTCATAAGTGTTCAGTAAATTATCTCAGTTCTCTAAGTATTCCAGGTTAGATAGTGTAATACCCCTTGTATTACCTTGGTCTCATGATTCATTCTTCCATTGCATTATTTATCACTTCTCAGTTCTATATGTATGATTGTATCATGAACATTTCAAGTGAGTTCTAAACTCTCAACATGAATCAGTTTCTAATAGTCAATAAAGTCAAGTCAGCTCAGAAATCAATTTCATGATGAAAGTTCTAATGTTTCAGCTCAGTTTCATCCTTCATTACTAGACATGTCGTGTACATTATTCCACACTCATAAGACTTCAACAAGTTCCTATCCATCAGTCGAGGATAAATGTTTCCAAGGGGGAGATAATGTAATACCCCACATTTTTGGGGTAGAATTTTAACCATCGTTCCTATATTTTTAAGCTCTAATACCACGGTTTGTATATGAATATATGTTTCATGATCTTTATACTAGTGCATGAAGTGCTTAGGAGATAAGAAATGATCATAGAAATAACTTAGAGCAAAGTTGAGCTAAGAGCCTTTGATTTGGCTAAGTTTTGGTACTCGATTCTACAAGGTTCGAATTTGAATGTAAATAACTTCTTATATACATGTTTTTATCAGCTCAAGACCCACCAAATGATAGATAATTGAGTTAGATTTCCAACTATACCAATTTTGCCTTAATTCGATACCCGAGCAGAAAGTTATGACATTTTTCGTGAGAGGCAGTGAGAGTCTGCAATTTCAATGCAGTGCAGCGATCTCTCAACACGATAAAAGATGCGATGTTTTGCTATATCAAAGTGATATGGGACAAGGCACGGAGATTATTCCCCCCTGTTTCATCTTCTTAAGGGTCAACGGGCACTTTGGTCCTTTCCCCTTTTTAAATTTGAATATAAATGAAAATGCAAATGAAAATGTTAGTCAAAATCAAAATATCAATAAAAACAAACAAAAACAATTTTTTCTACCATCAAATAAAAAAATAAGAAATCAAATTCAAGAAGCAAAAGAACCCGTAAGTCAAGGAAAAAGAGAGCGTGGATCAGATATAGAAAACAAAGGAAATCTGGACCCTATTTTCTCAACCCCAAACGTCCAAAGGATGATTTATAACATCTAAAAGGACATTATTTGCCCATCTTCCTCAAAATTTCTCACGTAAAAATCCTCCCCTTTCCCCCATGAACAAAGTTCAAGGTTTTCTCTAAAGAAACCAAGGAATTCAAGCTTCAAGTTCAAGAAATCCTCAAGGAATCTTTAAGAAATCATCTATTAAGGTATATGGGATGTTCATCCATGGATTCCTTTTACCATGGAGCCCAAAATCCTCTTCTATGTTTAATTATGAGTTTTTACATGTTCTTGATGAACTTATTTCATGAATCTCTTATTATTTCAATTTCAAGTTATGATTACAAGTATTTTCAAGTAGAATGAACCGTATCATGTTTGAATGTTGTAATTTCCATGTCATGTTCAGTTGATTCGGGGTAAATTCCCCCAAGTCAAAAATTTAGCCATGAAATCCTATTGTTTCCACATGTTTAAGATATTCTCATGTATAAGTTTGTTATTTTCACATGTTTGATGAAATGCCCATGTTTGGGTCTTTGAACCATAATCACTTAATACAGTATTTCAAGTTTGGTATCGTATTTTATACTCATTTAGTGCTGGTGGATTATGAACACTTGATACCTATGTGATTTACATAAATTCAGCTTTCTAAGTATTCAGATAGTTAATCCATGAATCTTATCAGTATACTTAGATATTTATATTCATGATATGCATTATCAGTTTATATGTTAATAATTACCCCAATCCGTATGCACTATTAGTTTTAGAAAACCATGACTGATCTTATCAGTTATTAGTTATCAGTGCATGCACCAGTTCATGATTCCAAATTCATTCATTTGGGAGTAGAATTTAGCACCGAGCAAACCCAGGGATGGGGGCATTCCGGCTAGTTTAGGGTTTGACCCTTAGTTTCAATCCTCGAATTCCAAAACTATGTATCCAGAATAGGTTTGAGTTGTCTTCCTACTAGTTTAGGGTTGACACATATCTCATGAGCGCACCTACCAGTATAGGGTGACTCCTTAGTCCTTCGGGACATCAGTTTAGTGATCACTACAGTTCAGGTTTGATTTTGATGTCAAGGATAGAACAGCCCTCCTCAATATGGGTCAGACGTTCGACTCCATGATAGATAACATGGTTTATTTCGGTTATATTATAACTCCCACAGTCTCAGTACAGTATTCGGTATTTTTTAGTTCAGGTTTGCTTGACTAAGTGTACAGACTTTCAGATATTCAGTTATACAAATTTCAGTCCCTTAATTCTCAGATTATCTCAGTAACATATGCAATATACACTTAGTCTTGGATTCTCAGATATTCTAATTTTCACACATTCATGATCAGTTATCTCATGTTGTTCAGTTAGTCTTTACCTTATATGCATAGGACCCCATAGTTTTAGTCCATTCATTCAGACTAAGTATAGTTCAGTATCAGTTAATTAATATACAAATATTAGATAATCAATATCCAGATACAAGTTATTCAGTATTCAATTATCTATCATTCAGTTAATTAGATCATCTTAGTATATGTTAAGTTTGGTTTTGTATGTTTATGCATTCGTTCTCAGTATATTTTTATATTTAAATCCTTGAGTTATGCCGGTTTCCATCACGTAGTTTCAGACCCAGTGTTCAATCAGTATCTATGTTTTACTATTTTCTAGCTTCAATTCTACTTATTCCACAAAAATAAAGCTTTAAGAAACTAGGTATAGTGATTCACCAGCTTATCAGATTATGTTTTTTGTTAATGTTTTAAGATACTTTAGCTTTCAGTTTATTTAAGTCTCTTGGTAAGTCTACTTGCACTTAGCATGCATGTTTTAAGATTACGTATGAAATCAGTTTTACCTATTGCATTCACCCCCACTGACTCAGTACATTTAAGAAGTATCGATCCACATATATGTCTATGTGATACATTATGTCATAATGTAGGTACCAGTTATAGCTTACGCATTATAATTAGACAGTTGCAGCTTTCAGCCAGCAGGTGATGAGTTCTCCTATTTTGGGGACTCCAGTCCGATTTAGTTTCTGTAATGTGTTGTATTTTTTATTTTCCATAGGTATTTATTAGTGGTAGTTGGAGGCATGTCCCAGCTATCTATAGTCAGTATAGTAGAGGCTTCATAGATGTCAGTCAGAGTAAGTCATATAATTTGAGTTCTTTCCTCAGTTTTATCAGATTGTAAATTTTTATCAGTTATATACTTATTCAGATTTTGTTAGGATTTTGTTTCCACATAACAGAACTATCTATTTAATGTATTCTAAATAAGTTGATCAAGTATCGTGCTAGTTCATGGGTTAGCTTGGGATCACTTGTGGTTCTAAGTACCGTGTTACGACTAGGGGGTAGTCTCGAGTTGTGAAATATTTTTAATTAGTCTGACCTCTTGAAAAGGTTCCATCAAAGTAATAAAAAAAGTTTATGATATCTATGAAGCATCTGCTCTATGAATAGCATTTTGAGTTCTCATTGCCCTGAGATTCCATACCAAAGGCTTTGTGACTTATTTATTGACTACTTTCTCTCCCCTTCTATCACTCACCCTTATTGGCAAATGGCTTGTATCTAATTTGTTCTTCTACTTCTTTCCTTTTGATACCAATTATGGAGAAATCCCTGCTTTCTTTTGAACTTGTGACATATTTTGCATACTGTCAACTTTCTTTCTGTCTTTAATCATATTTTCATTCTCTGAATGTTGATAATATTTTTTGTCTTATCATATAATTGATGGGACACCATTTCATGTAGTGATTGCATCATAGAGACAAGAGTATGTTGCATCATTACTTGCATATTAGGTAATACAACTAAAGCTTTATTGTTGGTCTCTATAGCTTCTATTTGTTTCGTTGGACAATATTTAGTCTCTATACCTTGTAAATCCTTTCCATTCATCTCTTTATTGATGTCTAGCACCACTAGCAGCAATGGTTCATAATATGTAGCCTATGAAAAGTTTTGGGCTTTCTGTTCTTGCACCATAATATGTTCATCATCTTCTTCTAATCCACATTTTTTACTATGATGCAGTTCTTTCCCATTAGTGTCTCTTGTTGTTTGTTGTTCATCTATCACTTTACAATGATCTTTCTTTCCTATTTTGGCGAGTTCATTATGTTGCCCCTTTATTATAATACTAACCCTTTGTATTTTAACCACTTCTTCACCGTGTAGGTCTCTTATTTGTTATTGTTGAGACTGTTGAACCTACTGCTATTATACTAGGCCAGCCCCTTCTATTGTTATAGCTGCTACTTCTATTGTAAATGCTACTTTTGAGTTGTCTTTCCATGCCTGCTCATGTTTAATTTTATTTTCATTTTCCTTATTCACTATGTTATTTTTATCTTTTTTCTGAAATACCTATATTGCCTGAGCATGAATTAGTTCCCCCTTACTGCACCTGAGTGCTTATTGTTTTGCTGATTTTGTGCAACATTTTCTGCCTCTTCATATGTCGTATTATTTTTTTTGTTGTCTTGAACATCCATGTTTATAGCTTTGTCTGTTTCTCTATCTTCTATTCTATTATCCTATAATACATATAATGAACTTGTTGTAGTGACATCACTATTTGCATTAGTAGCCTTCTCATTAGATGTATTTATTAACTTAGTGGTTCCATTATCAATCTTGAACCTTTTGCTTGTAAGGTTTCATTTTTCTATTTATGAATCTTCTCTGTACAGGACATCAAATTATTCCTCCTTTCTATCCCTTTCTTGGTTTTCATCATTCTGTTGTTTTTTAATTCAGGGTGCAAGATCCTACATCCACTTCTACATGCCCTTGGAGTTTACTAGTATGACAATAAAAAAATTGAAATCATAATTTGGATCACAAATTATGATTTTTTGAGAATTTTGGAATTTCAAATCATGATTCCGAATCGTATATCCAAACGTTGATTTGAAGTCATGACAATGTCCAAACACCTACTTAGAATTTCAAAATGCCATTAATAAAATTAATTTAGTAATATTTGTTAGCCTCTAAGGTTTATATTTTAATAATGACAAACTAACAAGTGAATTCTTGCAGGATATCAAAAGACCATTGATGAAGAAAGTCAGCTCTAGAAAAGAAAGGACATCCAGTCGCAAAAAGATTATGGCATTCTAACAAGCATGGTAGATAAAACAAATATGGTGAAAATGGAAGAAGAATCATCAACTCTCAATCACGGTAGAATGGGAGATCAAGAACAATCAATGAATAAATCAAAATATAAATAAAAGAAGGAAGGATGCAATTATCACATAAGACATCTAGACTAAAAGGAAAGAAAGATCACGGACATATCTGATATGGACGTGATTCAAAGCCGTATATGGACATATCAAATGGATATATTCCTCAATCAAGGAATCAATCTAAGTTCTTGATTGAGAAGAAATCCCTTAGGTTTATTTATGAAGGGTAGAAGCCGAACACTATAAAAGGAGAAGACCAAAGACAGACATTCTTCACACAACTTCAAGAAGAAAATTCAAAGTGTCTCATTCTTAGTCTTACAAAGCTCTAGAATGTTATCTTACAATTTTTATATAAAGAGTAGGATCGAGTCATCTTTGTAATATCAACTAAAGTTGTGTCACAAGATCTGAAGAGAAAAATAAGTCTTCAGAACTTGTTTCCTATCATTGTACTCGAACCAAACCTTCATCGATCTATAGGAAATCTAAAACCCAAGAGGAATAGATGTAGGCACTGGATTAGTGTACCGAACCAGGATTAATATTTGTATTGTTTGCTTTATGATTTATTATTTATGTTCTTAAATATTTAAGTTTAGTTTAGTTGTGAAGATTTTTTATCTGCAGGCGAGTCGGCTGTGAGGAATCAATAGTCGACTCACAGAAGAAAATTTTAATTCAAACCCCCGCTTAAATTTTCAATTGGATTTAGAGCAAGGTCTCACAGATAGCATTGCCTAATTGCAAGTGCGCAAAGATTAAATGGCCAATAATTAAATTCCTAGTGCTCTTCTTCAGGATGGTCACTCCTCTACAAGACCACCATATTTCAATGGACAACACTACTCTTACTAGAAAAATAGATTCACTATCTTTGTCAAATCAAATGACTACCAAGCTTGGGTTGTCATAAAAAAGGGTCCTAAGACAATTGCAAGGCTCAAGGAAAAACAAAAGGACAAAGATAAAGAATCTCGTTCTATTGACATGGAAGATCTTGACAATTTTGATATTACCAAAGAGCAACAGGGGCCAATTCAAAGTAACACATGTTCTTCAAGTTTACTTTTATGTGTAGTTAGCAGAGAAGAATATGACAAGATCTCAATGTGTGAGATGGCAAAAGAAATGTGGGACAAACTAGAGGTAACCTATGAAGGAACCACCACAGTCAAGAAGTAAAAATTATTGCTCTTGTAAATGAATATGAGCTATTCAAGATGGAAGAAAATGATGATATTGAATCAATGTTTGTCAGATTTAGTAAAATTGTGTGTGAACTGAAATCACTAAGGATGATCTATCTGCGTAGCCTGAAAGTCCAGAAACTAGTCCAAAGTTTCCCAAAGATTTGGGAAATCAAGACTGCCAATCTAGAAGATGGTGATCGCCATAATATAATATACGACGAACTGCGAGGTAACCTTATTGCTTATGAGAAAAATTATTTCAACAGGTTTCATAAGAATAAAAAGAAGAAATCAGTAGCTTTCAATGCTGCTCCAACAGGAGAAGAGGATATTCTAGAAGATGCTAATAGCGAATAAATGACCCTCATCAACCGTGGAGTAAGGCAGATCATGAAACGGAGACAACAAAGATCCCAAGGAGGCAAAAGTAATGATTCCATGAGAAATAATGAACGTTGCTACCACTGCAAAAAACCTGGTCACTTCAAACAGAATTGTCCTGAATTAAAAAGAAAAACTTCTAGGAAGAATCAAAACTTTAGAGTTTGCAGTGATGAAGATAAAACAAAATAATAGGTGAAAGTCACAAATATGTGCTTCATGGAAACTAGTGAATCCAGCAAGGTAAGAGTACATGATTGTTGTAATTGTAATACTCTTGAATCTATCGTATATATGATTACTGACGAACTTCAAAAAGTTATATATGAATATAACAAACTCGCCCAAGATAAGAAAAGTTGTGAAGCTAAATTTAAACAAAAACTTGAAGAGGAACGACGAAATTGGTAAATAGAAATTGAAGCTTGTCAAATTGAAATTGACCTACTTCACGAAGAGCTTGATGATGTAAAAATAAAATTAAACAATTTTAAGACATCCCCAAGCCATAGTTTCATAAGATCAAACTCGTTTAAAAACTATTTGACTTCCCCATCAGGGTCATTTAAATTAGCTAAGAACTATTTCTTCTATCGAGGGCCCGTTTGTTTTATCTACGAACAAAGAGGGCACAAATCCTACAGTTGCAGGCATAAGCTTAAAAATGTATGGGTTTCATAAGCTTAAAAATGTATGGGTTTGGAAGACCAAAGAGAGTACATCTAACTCGCAAGGACCCAAGACCACTTATGTACCTAAGCACAATTGTTCTCTTTGTTTTGTGGGAACATGTCCGCAAGATCCATAACAAAAAGGAATTGATGATGGATTTTCCAGAAGTTTAGCTGGAGAGAAAAAGTTTTCACAAAAAATATGGTTCAGTGACAACTGCAAAAGAAAAAGTCATCAAAGTCGACTACACCTCCTTTACAGTTGACTTTCATAACTAAGACGGTAAAATAAAGATATTTTTCCTCCAGTAAAATACTTTTTCGAATGAAAAGGTCAAAGTCTGATAAATCTTGTCCTCGTCTATTGTCATTTTAAAACTTATTTTAACATGTCATTTTTTAAAATATCATTAATTATTGTTTTTACTGCATACTCTCCTAATAATTCTAAATTTTTTACCTTGGTAAAAGGTTTGTCTCGTGAGTATTGATCCAAAATCATGACTCCGCAAAAACAAACTTTGAACCAAAGCGATATACATAACTCTCGAAAGTTGTTGTACTTAAATTCTCTGGATCCTGCGTCAACAACTTGGTTTTAATCTATCCCTTGAAATTGTGCCCTTAATGTGTGATAATTCTGTGTTAATCATCTTTTTAATCTCTTTTGTGTATCTTGAGCTAAGTTTGTTAGGTATTTTTTTTTTCAAGATTGATCTTTTCAAAATCTGAGTTCTCAGAAAAAAATTTTGTGTCAATAATTTACGAGTCTTATTTTTTGACACAAATTATTTTACTTAGTCAAATCTTAGTTTTGCTGAAGGAAAGATCTTTAAAATTATTCTGAATTTATGGCTCATTATTGATCACATTTTTTTACTTAATCCAATTTTTACCTTTTCCAAAAAGGGGGAACTCTTTTAAAATGGGCTACCATCATTGTATCACCATTTTCCATGCCACCTCTGCCGCCCTTCACCCTTCCCTAGACTGCGTCCTTTTATCTCCATCAGTGTCCTTTCACCTCACACCTTTTCACTTCTCAATTTCTATCCTCTCTGAACAGTCATCTCCCAGGTTTTCTTAACTGGCCTTCCTTCTCCTTCTCTCTCTTCCTTTAAAACTCTTCCCTTTACTCTCTCATACCCAAACCACGATCAATAGCGAACATCTCTAAAATTTCCTCTGATGGTCCTATCCCTTTTTCAAAATCCTTAAGTGAATCTTCATTTATTTTTTTCAAGAGACGACGACCCTCTCCCAGCCGCTCTCTTCGACATACAAAATCATCCAAATCCCTCTAACTCTCTTTCTCCAAATGAAATGAACCAGTTCTGGACAAACCTCTCCAAAGAAAAGTTTCTTTCTTTCAAAAATTGCTCAATAGTTCCTGGGCGCATCATCAATCTCAACCAACTTAAAGATGTCTCGTGCAATGTCAGCCACTTTTTCAAATCTCAAAACCTGTCCTTGTTTTTTGAACTTCATGGAACTCTAGTTTTTGAGGACCCTATTCGTATGCTCTACACAAATCTCAGACTTTCCCCTAATAGTGGGGAGTTTGAGACTCTTGTTCTCGGCACAAGAATTGTCTTGAACAACTTTCTGTTTGAGAAAATTTTTTATAAATTCTCCGGTGTAGTGCCCTTTATGAACAATAACTAGCCTGAGGACTTCAAAGTGGGCTTTGAGCAAGGAAAAAAGTTTTTGTCTGACTCTTAATTTATGCCATCTAACTTTGGTCCCCTGTCTCTCTACTTCAAATATCGCATTATGGCTTATATTGTTGCCACCTCTCTAATCCACAGAAAAGTATCTCTAAGCAACATCACTTGTCATAATGTTTTTGTGCTATATTGTCTGGTCAAAAAGATCAAAATTAATTGGGCAACTTAGATTCGTAAGTACATGTTTGAGAGTGCAAGGAAAGCAAATGCTTCAGCTAGTTTGCCATATGAACTGATTATCACCTGAATCCTTCTATACTACTCCATCGATCTCTCCGCCTACCCACCTATAGAAGTCGCTGCAACGTATGACTCAATAACCTTCAGCAGCATTGGCTATGTCCTGGTGGAAGATGAATGATGAAGAAAGGAGTCAGCTCAAGCGAAGACTGAGCCTCCGAAGGTAAGTAAACTTATCTCTAACCCCTTTATTTCTTTGATGAAGGAACTTGAAGAGTTCAAGCAGTGATTCAAGGCTATCGAGGAAGGTATCATGCAACTCAAAGAGTCTAATGCCTAGATCTTTGACCTTGGGAAAAGTACAAGCTTTGACATAAGCGTGGTCCAGTTGGGGCTTGATGGGCTCAAACAAGAAGGAGTCAAATTTTCTCTCGACTAAACTCTCACATGGACTCCTTGAAATCCCAAGTCTCTTCCTTGAATGATGATCTAATTGTTTGCGTTCAAAACTGCTACTCTTCCTTTGTCAAAAATATTGAAAAGTCTTATGGTAAGTTCTATCAAAACATGCATAATACTCTTACCTATTTTCTGGTGAAACGGTGAATTATGAACTTCTTATTCAAAAGAGGGTCCTGTTCCTTATGTCCTTGGGTTGTAAAGATGATTTTTACCTTCTTTGACAATTTGTTTTGCTATCCTGGTTATCAACTTCCTATATGATTATGTACTTCTCTGTCTGTACGTGATGTTTTCATTTGTTGCTATTTCTTTTTTATTATGCCAAAAGGGGAGAAACACAGGAAAGCATCCTTTATTCAACATGAACAAGTCAACTGTCAACATACAAAGTTTAACTAGTAAAACATAGAACAACCAATATGATCACAAGTCAGGGGGAGAAAAGTCAAAACAACCAAGGTGATTATGATTCAGGGAGAGAAAAGTCAGAGTCGACTTTGCTCGTGTAAAAGCCAATTGATGGTTACAAAGCCAAGGGGGTAAACTAACTAATAGAAAAGTCAACTGATGTTTACTCATGTTTGTCATTATCAAAAGGGGGAGATTGTTAGCCTCCAAGGTTTATATTTTAATAATGACAAACTAACTAGTGAATCTTTGCAAGATATTAAAAGACCACTGATGAAGGAAGCCAACTCTAGAAAATGAAGGACAAATAATTGAAAAAAGATTATGTCTTTATAAAAAGCATTGAAGATAAATCAAATATTCTAAAAAAGGAAGAAGAATCATCATCTCTCAATCGCGATAAAACAGGAGATAAAGATCGATCAAATAATTAATCAAAATCCAAACAAAGGAAGGAAGGACTCAATTATCACATAAGACATCCGAACTAAAAGAAAAAAAAGATTACAGACATATCTAATATGGACGTGATTCGAAGTCGAATATGGACATATCAAACGACTATATTCCTCAATAAAGGAATCAATCTAAGTCCTTGATTGAGAAAAAATCCCTTGGATTTCCTTATGAAGGGTAGCAGTCGAAAACTATAAAAGTAGAAGACCAAAGACAGACATTCTTCACACAACTTCAAGGAGAAAATTCAAAGTGTCTCATTCTTAGTCTTACAAAGCTCTGTAACGTTAGCTTACAATTGTTATATAAAGAGTAGGATCAAGTCATCTTTGTAACATCAACTGAAGTTGTATCACAAGATCTGAAGAGAAAAATAATTCTCAAGAACTTGTTTCCTATCATTGTACTCGAACCAAACCTTTAACGATCTAAAGGAAATTTAAAACCCAAGAGGAGTGGACGTAGGTACTGGATTGGTGTGTCGAACCAGGATAAATCTTTGTGTTGTTTACTTTATGCTTTATTATTTATGTGCTTAACTGTTTAAGTTTAATTCTATTGTCAAGTGTTTTGATCTGCAGGCGAGTCGACTGTGAGGAGTTAGTAGTCGACTCACAGAAGAAAATTCAATTCACCCCTCTCTTCGCCACCACTCTTGAATTTTCAATATTTATTTCTAATAAAGAAAATTCTTAAGAATTAATATTGAAGTTAATATAAATCTAATAATATAAAATAAAATAAATTCTTAAGATCTACTACGAAGGGAAGCCTTGGAGTAAATGGTAAAGTTGTTGTCGTGTGAACAGGAGGTCACAATTGTAGGAGGTGCGGAAAACTTGGGTAAATAAATAGATCTATTATCTATTTTTATTTTTGTGTGGATATCTCTTAACTTTTCTAAATATTTTTATTTTTATTTTTATTTTATTAATGTTCATATCTTGGGGGTGATTAAACAGTATTTGACTAAATGCTTTACTGTAGTATTCTTTAGATTTTTCTCTTAGTCTTTGTAATTCTTCTATATTATTTTTGAGGTATTCTAAATATTCTATATCTTTTGTTTTAAAATATTCAATTAAATTCTCTTTCATAAGTATTTCTGTTAATCTTATTTCTTCTATATCTTATCTCCAATATTTTAAATACTCATAGTCTATCATTTTATCCTAAAGTAGTTATGATACTGCAAATTTCTTTGTAATAATTTATTCTAATTGTATTATATCTAATATTAAAGTCTAGGTTATCTATTTCGTTAATTATCCTGTCTTTTTCTTGTATCAATAGCTCCATGTCTAAATCATATTCTAAACTATCTTTTGATTCTAGTTGTTTCATGGTTTTATTTATCCAAATTAATCTTTATTTTAGTTGTTCTCTTCCTTTTCTAAGCTGGTTTCTATAATTAATTTCTTCGTATAGCCAACTTTGTTTTTCTCTAACTCTTTGAATATATTCTAGCATTTCTTAATCTGTATAATATCCATCTGAATAATTATCTAGGTAGTAATAGTGATTGTCATAACTTAAGTATATTTCTCCTAACTCGTCTTCTATCTGATTTATATCTAACTCTTCATCTTTGATGTTAAATATTTTTTCCCATATTATTTTTTTTATGTCTATAATTTTTATATCTCTTAAGTATGTATAAAACTAGTACTTCAAAATTATCTATCATTTAGGTGGGTTAATTAAATGCTTTTTCATAATTTTATTTAGTTGTTTGTTTTAATCTTATTAATTCTTCTATATGTTCATTAAGGTATTCTATATATTTTATATCTTTGATTCTCATATATTCTTCTAAATTTGTTTTCATTAGTTTTTCTATTAATTGTATATTTTTTATATTCATTTTCCAATATTCTAAATATACGTAATTTATTATGGTGGATGTGTAGGTTTGGTATGTAAGTATTTATAAGAGTAGTTAGGTAGGTGAGGTATGTAATTTATTCTAGTCATAAAATATTTATCAAATATTTTTTCCAATATGATTTTTATTAGATCTACAATTTCTATATCCTTAAGTACATAAAAAACAAGTATTTTAAATTTATCTACCATTTTGTCAGATAAATAAGTATTCATTTTTCGTACGATGCTCTTTGAAAATATTCCCTTCAATCATACACATAACAAAATATGATCATTTTAGATTACTACATACTAGATTATTCTTAAATAACATATTCTTCGGTCACTATTAGAATGGTAATCTGGATACTTTTCCCTTAAATAGCACCTCTACTCTGGCTACTCCCCTATCACGGCTTTCTTGCCTTACCGATTTCACCTTTAGGATGGCATAGTTCTTAGGGATTTTTCTCCTTTTCCACTTTGCTAATAAACTTCTTAACATGCTATTTTTCGAATAATTCTACTATAAAGAAACTAACATGAACTTATTTTATCATATCATGATTGTCAGGAATTTATGAATTTAGCTATTCATAATCATAAATAAATACACCTATTCTGGTAGGTTTAATAATTCTAAGCTTTGTTTATCCATAGCTTTTT
Organism: Capsicum annuum; assembly: GCF_002878395.1. Taxonomy (NCBI): domain Eukaryota; kingdom Viridiplantae; phylum Streptophyta; class Magnoliopsida; order Solanales; family Solanaceae; genus Capsicum; species Capsicum annuum. Next base: position 153,435,402 of record NC_061115.1, on the reverse strand, counting down.
CCATTGAAATATACCTGTTTTTAATAAATATTTAAAAGTTTGTTGTAAAAGAAGAGTGTTTGCTTCAACGCATGAAGGCTTGTTTTCTCTGCTGCCTTCCATGCCTCTGTTTATAATGAGAAAATGAATAATTTACATGGTTCCTACGTATTCTTTCAGATGTTACAAAAGTCAAAAAAGAAAGGCTATCCTATTTACATCTATAAAAGCTAACTATGGTAGGTGTCAAAAAGTCTTGACATCTTAAAAAAGAAAAAATAACTTAAAGTAATAAAAGACAAAAATCTATTAGTGCTTAAGATTCTATCTATACAATAATTTACAATTTACGTACAAGAAATTGTAAAAGTTATCTATATGTCACTTCCACAATTTAATAGCTTGTCTTTTTATCTCTTCCATTATTGTTTCGTGTCTAGTTGGTGTTCTTATCTTCATGGTTGATTTTTCCTTTTATTCTTCCTGGACTTCAGGGATAATATTATCTTCTCCATTTCATCTCGAACATTGATGGTCTGGATATTTGTGTCCAATTATCTTGCAATATCTTGTTAATAATCCATCTGAAATAAATCATTTCTTAATTGCTCTTGAAGTAGATTATTTTTCTGGGTTAAGTAACATCATTATCCATTGTCTGACATCTTCCATATTTGTTTGTCGTAGTTCTCTTGAATTTGAATAAATCATTTTATGGTCTCTTGAATAATAGCTCCATATTGGGTTTCCATTGATATAATTATTTGCTAACTCTTGAATAATTGTAGCTAGTATAATAAGTCATTTATTTGCGTAGAAATCAGGTATCTCAATTTTAGGTATCTCTGGCTGCTGTACAATATCTTCCGGTATAATCATATCTCTGGTTAATCCTATTTTTACAACTTGTATAACTGGTTTGATCTCGTCGTATAATATCTCTGCTGATGCAGTATAAAACTTTATATAAAATAGATTTCCTTTGATTACTCTTTTATAAGTGGTGAATGTTTTCTGTAATTCTTCCATAGCTGATAGTTCTTCTCCATCTTCGGCATATATGGTATTTAATAATCCATGGTCGAAATAAGTTTTTATTAAGCTTAGGTTAGTTTTAGGTAGTGCGATTATCTTGTTATGACCTTGCAATCTTTAGGTTATATAGTTTGTGTTTGGTTCTTGGATATATGTAGCTCTGGGGTTAAGGTTTAGAAAAGTTTGTACTTTGTAGATATTTTCTATGTATCCTCGGGCTAGATGGTTATAAGTTTTTTTATCTTGGTTCAAACTATCTCAATATATGGTAATTTGTGGGGGTATGTACAAGGGGTCTTTTTGTATTTTTGGTATAGATGGCTTCTTAAATATCTTAGTCATGTTCATGTTCTGGTATCTTTGTCCACTAACTCCTTTGCTTGTACTTGCAATTGTAGATTGATAAACGTTATGGGTTTTATGGAGTGTCCTAACGTCTCCTTGTAGCTCTGGAATTTTAATGTCTTCCGATCGACATAGCTCTGCACATTGCTGAGTTAGCTGATTTGTAGCTTTAGACTTTAGTTTAACTTCATTAGTCTTTAGCTTTTCTATTTCATTACCCATACTGTCCACTTTCATTGAAAGCGTAGTTAGGGTTTTGAGTATCTTTTCTAAAGCATCATCTTCTATTATATCAGTCTGTGTAGCTTTGTCTTGATATGTAATCTGCAATAACATTTTTGTTAGTACTAATTACTTCAATTGTAAATGTAAAATTTAATATATTCAATACTAGTCTTCGAATCTCTTTTGTTGTAACTGAATTTTGTATTTTCTTTGTTAACCACCATCGAACCTGGGTATTATCTGTTCTCACTATAAATTTGTTATATACAATATATGGTTCAAATGCTAATAAACATTTATATAATGAGCA